>NW_024104073.1:3596738-3793405 GCF_003945595.2 Pipra filicauda | reverse complement strand
TTTCCTTCCCCTTCCCCTTTTTCCTTCCCCTTTTTCCTTCCCCTTTTTCCTTCCCCTTTTTCCTTCCCCTTTTTCCTTCCCCTTTTTCCTTCCCCTTCCCCTTTTTCCTTCCCCTTTTTCCTTCCCAAACCTTCCCAAACCTTCCCTTCCCTTTCCTTTTCCCTTTTCTTTTCCATTTCTCTTTCCCTTTCCTTTTCCCTTTTCCTTTCCCTTTCCCTTTTATATTTAGTTCAATTCCAGTGAGGAAGGCTGGAAACAATTGAACTATGAAAAAGGAGAGTGGTATAAAAGGGTCCACCCATGTCCTGAATAGCAATAAAACATACCTGTCCTGGGTCACAAGGAACATTGTGGGTATGAATTGCTAAAACAATTCAAGCCAAAAAGATATTGGGGCCCATCTGTTGTGCCAGCTGAATGTGGGTACCGCACATCACCAATCTCCTGAGAACAGGAGGACACAGTGACACAGCTGTCTGCACTCTTGGCACCCAGAGTATCCAGCCAGGTGCTCCACTCCAGGGTTGCTGGGATAAGCTAAAATTCTTAATTGCTCTGTTTTTGCAAAAGAGTTTTTCCCCCATTGTGTATTGGAAATCCCTCCTAAAACCTGGAGGAGGTTACTTCTTTATAAAGAATATGTTTGTAAAGTGGATAATTTCCAGATGTGAAATTGTTTGGCAGACCTTGCAATAACAATTCGCTACTCTGGGTTCTCAGCCAGTGCTGGGCATGTGGTTACCTTGGGTATTTTCAGGATCCATAGTAGGGAAAATGACACCTTTAAATAGGGGGAAAACAAACAGCCTAATAGGCACCTCGTGGCAGAGAGCACCTCATCAGGTTTGTCCCAGTACATTCTCACGTCATTGTTCAATAGGGTAACAGGCCATAAAAGAATGAAGCAACTACTTTCCTTTTCTGTCAGATGTTGCAAGTTACTCATATTTCCTGTTCTGCTATTTAAAGGACTAAGGGCTGAAAATGGGAGTTCATTAACTTGTCTGAAATGAAATATTTTCCTGTCTTTCTACAGCCAAGCTCAAATGAGTGACACTAACACAGGGCTGGAAGGCATCTCTGAGTAGCAGGTAGTGCCTTCTGCCCTGAGACAGGACTACCCCTATGAGAAGCTTAGGCTAAAACCAGGTGTAGGTTGTCACCAGAAATCTCCCTTCAGTCTGTAGGGGAGCTGGATAGAGTACACATCAAAGAAAGAGAGACCACATGTTTCCATGCCAGCTGTCCAGTGTGTCCCAGGAGGAGCAGAAGGAACACCTCTCTCTCCCTGCAGCCTGATGGGTTAATGGCTGTATTTTAGCCAAGAACAGAATTACGTGAGAGAACACAGGGGAATTGCAATAAGCTAACAACAGTGAGGTTTAGGCACTTGGTGGTATTTTTGACAGTTGTACTTCAACTAAGCACATTCACACTTCAACCATTTAAAAATAAAACATTGCTTCCCACACTTCTTTTCTTTCCTGTTGGCTGTTGTTTTCTTTACAGACTTCAAACTATGCTTATTCATCCTTCAGAAAAAATCTTATCTCTGTCTGGGTGGCCTGGGAAAAGCTCAGGGCACGCTTGCAATGCAAACTTTGAGGAAGTAAATTTAGTTTCTCAGAGTCTAGCCAATTCAACTATTGTTTTTGACAACCAACCTTCCATACTTTTGATGGAGAAAGAGCTCTTCTCTGGGGTGTGCAGTCTAGTGGTGTGGGTCTTAATGTAGCCTTGGGCCCCAGGAGGTCACAGGCCACATCTAAGAGGCCTAAGAAGAGTAACTAAGAAGAGCAATTCTGTTGTCAGCAGCCTTAAATTTTCTGTGCTGGAGACTGTACTGCTGGGAGAAAAAAAAGTGCAAGTTTGCAGATTGAAAGAAAAGTCCGAGATAAAGGCCACAAGTGGAACAGCAGCAGCTGTGTTTTTCAAAGTACAGAGGCAAATTCTTCCTGAAATGCAAAGATACTTTCAGGAAAACACTGAAATATTTCACTCTGATATATTCTGATTCAGCACCAGTATGTAAACTATAGACCACTAACATACTTCTGTACAAACATCCTCACGTGAGTTGGTGCCCTCTCTCTGCTAATTATACTCTAGGAAATTTTATCATATGGCACTAACCCATCCTGCCAACTACGGAACTTCATTTTTCTTTCAAGCACCTTAAATGCAAAGAAAGGGGCTCCCAGCAGGAGCTCCAGTGGTTGCTGCCAAAAGAGTAGCAGGGGGTTTGACGGGGGAAGGAGATGGAGGATGCTGCCTGTGAGATGAAGGCCCTTCCACACCTCCTCCTCCTCTAAATCCCACACTGGTAGCAGGGTTTTGGGGCTCTACCATGTAAGAAAAAGGAGTCTGTCAAGGCACAAGTGTGCTGTGCCTCGGGAAGGCAGATGTCAGCAGCCAGAGAACAGGGGAAGATGAAAGAGAGGAGGCAGGCTTCCCTTTTTCAGAAGTTTGTGGAGTTCAGACAGTGAGTATTCACAGGCATTGCTTGCCTTTTAAAATGTCTCCATAAACTGCTAGCTGTTAAAAAAAGAAAATTAAAAACCACATCTCTTAATGAGAAAAGCAAAAAAAAAAAAAATAAAGGATGTAAGAGTTAGAATAAGCTACAACCAAAGCCTTAAATCAGTGTAAATAAAATGTGGTCCTGACCTAGAGATTTTTACATCTTACAGCCTCGAGAAATTATCTTCCTTTGATTCATAAAATAAATCAACGTGATGCAAACAGCATCAGGAACTTAATAGTTCTGAGAGGAGTTGATGCTAAAATAAGGTATGCCAGCCCCAAAATGCCTCCTAACTGTGGTTGTGTAATAGGGATAAGTACAGTACTTCTTTGGAGCATTAAGCTGAATTAAAGGATGAAAGGACTGGGCGACTGGGCAGGGATCAAGCGACACTCCTGGTCACTGCTGAAGCCTTGATAGAAGGATTAGAAAAACTACAAGATGGTCATTTAAATATGGAAAACTCCCACTGAGGAGTACAACAGTTTTCTTAAAAGGGATTTCTGGTCTCTGCAGGACAAGACTGGCTCTCAGGCAACTGCAGCTGGGGAGGAAGGGATTCGAGGAGGGGTCCAGCATCCACACTCCATCACATCTGCACCCAGTGCTTGGAGGGCACAGCTCCAGTCTGGCCCTGCTCACCCCACAGGTTGCAGTGACTCTCCACAGAACACAAAACACAGAAGGCAGATGGATGAAGTATTAGGGACTGATGCAAAACCAGTTTATTGTGTCTATTATGCAGCTGCGTAGGTAGTTACAAACCTAAATCCCTCTGCATCACAGTGCTGCTCATCAGTAATCCTCTCAACTCGCTCTTCAGAGTACAGCATACAGCAGTTGCTGCCATGCCATGGAAAAAACGTGATGTGCTCCAAAGTCACATAGAGCCTGATCTTCAGCTGGGGTCAGGCCGTGTAAACCAGGGCAATGCCTGCCACAGCTGGTTCATCCCGCTGGAGGCATTCCTTCCTGTGAGAGCAGAGGCAAGGCCACACACACCAACAGGAGGCTCTGTTTTAAATCCTGAGCCCTTCAATTGAATTATTCCAGAATATTCTTGGAAATCTAAAATCTGAGTTTAGGCAACAGCACATAGATAAATGCCATTTGCTTGAGTTAAATCCACCAGCTTTGCTCCAGTTTGCAAGATACCTTGAAGGAAAAACCTCTCCATGTGCATTGCAACTTTGGAATGGGTTTTAAGATGCTGTTGCCTGCATAGGGCCTGTAACACACTGTGCCCTTGCAGACCTACCTTATATGTGGCACACAGGACAATCTCAAACCTTTCATCTCCATGATAACACACTAGATACGTTTACTGCAGGGGAAGCCCATTGGGCTAGTATTAGCCTTCAGTAGAGGGAAGACTGGTCCCTATGTAAGTGCATTATATCTGGAGTTAAGAAGGGCAGTCAAAAGTCTTGCCCACTAGATGAGGCTTTTGAGGCTCCCAAGTGTTAGCTCACTCTTTTTCCTTACTGCACTGCCAGCTCTCCCCTACTGCTGATGTTAAAGCAGCTCCATGGTTTTATTGCAGTGACTTTCATGCTTAAAACATCTTGATGGGATGAGCACACACATATCCCCTCAACCATCACCACTGCTCACTTCTGGGGGCTTCTTCTCTCAAAACCAGCTCCCAGCATTGCAACAGAATATGATCTGAGTCAAATGGTGTTAACAGATAATTGCTCACCAGCAAAAGTCTTCCTTGCCACTGATTAAAGGCAACGTGAAGATGTCTGGCTGTTGTGTTCCCCTAAACTGAGCTTTAGCACCTGAGCACTAAAACATGCTATAACTAGGCAAGGCAAGCTGACTCTGAAACAGGTCCCTGCTAAGACCGGTTTAACATGTGCTGATGAACAAGTGACAGTGCCTTTGCTTGGTTTCGACCTTGGTGGCTACATCAAACCAGCTAGGATAATTTTGCATCATTCCTTTTAGCTCTGTCTGTTATAGTTATAAAGCCAAAACTAGGAACAGTCAGCTAGACTTTGAGAAAACCAGTTTAAGAGTCATACCTCACGAGCTTATCTAAATGTAGGATTGCATTAATTCAGCAGAAACAAACTAACTGAAGCCTTTGCAAAACACTGTGCACATACTCCCACTTGTATTTTAACCAGGTGTCTTCACACCTGCCCCCACCATTGCTTGCTCCAGTGGTTTTCAGCGTGTGCTTCCTCCACCTTCATACAGGTCACAAAAAGCAGCTGAGAAAAGCAGTTTGGCAGCAGGCTTGAATTCCTCTTGGGTAAGCACTGGAAAGTATCTGGGTAAATGACAAATTTTAAAAGATAAAAAAAAATTGGCTTTTTTGGTTAGCCAAATGTGTATAT
Organism: Pipra filicauda; assembly: GCF_003945595.2. Lineage (NCBI taxonomy): Eukaryota > Metazoa > Chordata > Aves > Passeriformes > Pipridae > Pipra > Pipra filicauda. Next base: position 3,788,533 of record NW_024104073.1, on the reverse strand, counting down.
GGCCAAAGCCTGGGGATGAAATCCACTGCTTCCTCAGATAATGATGCCTCAGGAGTGATCTGTCTGTCTAGATATTACAGCATGGAGCACGAATGCTACAGCAGGGTACTCAGTGGTGTAGCTGCAAAGTGGAATCCCACTCTGTCACTTATTTTCCCCCTGCTGGGTACTTCAAAAATAAAAAAAATCACAGCCTCTCATCACCTCACCTCTGCCAAGCCCAGTGCTCAGGTCTGCTGTGATTTCCAGAGTATCACTGTCCAGCTGCAAACCTGGGTCACCAACCCCCTGTACACACAGCGCACTCCACGGCACTGCCCTTCCCACTGTCCCCTGTCAACAGATGTGGTTTTACATGTAGGAGTGCGGGGATGTCCCCACACAGCAGTGGTTTGCCATTACAGAGAGCCCTCAGCCTTGCTGGCAGGTGGTGAGTTGAACTGAGCTGGCTCTTCAGGAGAGGTTTTGCCTGTGTTGTTTCCAGTTCAGCCACAGCTAAAATACAAAACATTGAGGCTGAAGGGTTTTAAGTCTGCAGCCATGCTAAAATGCATTGATTATTTTACAGAATTATTACTGTATGAAAGTGTACACTTAGATCCCCTCTGAGAAAAATTCTGGGGTAGTGACACAAGGTGGGACAGAGAAAGGCTCATGGAGGTTTCACCCCTTTTCATTCTTTAAATCCTATTTTCAAATTATAGTAATCACAGTATCTGATCATTTTTCAGACTGGCAGAACCCTTCCCAACAGAGCTGTTTGCCTTGAAGTCTTTAACCTTTAAAAATAAATAGATTACTTGTAGATAACTTCTGTAATTATAGATAACTTCTGCCCACTGAAATGTCCATTCACTCACCGTACACTCACCACTTTTTCAGTTTGGCATTTTTTTTAGGAACTGTTTTTGCAGAAGTAATAAAGTAGCATAAAGAATCGAGTACAACATGTTTAACAACCATGACTCCTAGATGCATCAGTTGTAGCTGAACCAATTGATGTGCTTAAATGTAGCTATGGAATATGGGAAGTATATAGAGAAAAATCTATCAAGTTAGAGAAACTTTGGGATGCTTGTATATGTATATGTTCAAAACAGTGTTGAGATATTTCATAAAATATAGACTCTAGAGTAAGGAGCTCACCTATTCCTGCAGTTCTTTTACATTCATTTAAAGCATCATGCACTTAAAATGGAAGAGGATCATCTTTATACAATAGCAGATATCAACCTGCAGATATTTCCCCTGGTTAGTGAAGGAGCCTGAAGCTCACAAACTTTTCTCTTGCTATCAGAGCAGATGGGCATTAAGGCAGGTGAGAAATTGCTTATTTGACACAGAAATAATCTATCAGGACTGTGCTGTCACTGCCACTCCCGTTTCAACCTCAGGGATTTGGTGGGGGGAAACAAGAGATGCTGCAATGAGGAAAGGTGACACTGAGGAGGGCAGGGCATGACTAGCAGCTGTGTAGGTGACAGGAGATTGAATATAAATGATGAAGAAGCTTGAGGAGGCAGCACATAGCAGAGGAGCTGAAGTGGGTTTGGGAAGTGCAGGACCCATTCATCTTTTCAGAGGAAACACAGGGAGGGATGGAGAGATATTTGTGCAAAGGAAACCACAAAGGACAGTGACAGATGCAGCACAGCAAAGGGTGACATTAATGCCCTTGGAGAGGACCACCATGCCAACAGCATGGGCCAGAGGAGGAGGTGCTTCATGCCCACAGTGGCATCTTGGGAAAGGCGTGTGAAACGCTGAAGGACTCTGTGAGGGCTCGGGCTGGCTGTTCCACAGTACTTCCTCACCACACTGAGGTCCCTCAGCCCTCGGCCAACAGTTCCCTCCTCTCATCCTGGGCAGGACTGTCCATTTGTAGGAGCAGGCTTTGAGCCTTTTACTATCCTTCATCTCATTTTTCTTCTGCCAGGAATGCCACAGCACTGCCAAATACTTGCCTGTACAACACTGTTTTCTTTCCTTTTTTTTTTTTTTCATTTATTCAAAACCTAAGCTCTTTTCTGAAACATCAGCCTGCTGAAACACACCCTCTAGTCCCACGGAGTATTCATGATCAGGCAGGTGGGTGTAAAATGGCACTGTGGAGCCTGAAGTGCCCTTCTCTGGTAGACACTGCCTGCCTGCCAGACCAAAATCAACCCCAGATGAGGTGCCATGAAATTGGGGAAAATCACCTGCTGAGCTGGATTAGGCTCCAATTCTGCCAGAGATGCTCATCAGTGCCTCTTTCAGAACAGCAAGTTTAGCACAAAACACCTGAGCAAACATCGCCACATTCCCAGCCTATTTGCATGTCCCAGGTTTCCAGATGTCACTCCTGTGCCTCTGCAGATGCCTCCGGCTTGGCAGCTTCCCCCTGTGCACACTGCAGAAGAAGGACCCAATCTTCAACCAAATCTACGTGCTTTAGAGTGGTTTTGAAGCAGGTTTAGCCTGACTGTGCTGGTCTTTGATGTTTTGACTGCTCTGCACAGAGACACAAGCACTGCTTTTATTCATTAGGGAAGTGGCTGTAGCAAAAGGAAAAAAATAGCATTTCTTTGGTTTTCTTCCCTTCTCAGGAAGACTTTTAAAAAGCAGAATTTCTGTGGCTTCAGCCTCTAGCCCTTCTAAAGTATCTTACAGTCCCAGCTTCCACAGTGGCTTGCATGCATCACAGGTACTGCAGGGTGGTGTTCACTGGTCTGTGCAAGCAGAACATGAGGTGCTGTATTTAGATTCCGTTTTTTTGGGTAAGTAGACATGGTGAACAAGGAACATTCCTCTGACCTTACAGGACCTTCCCTTCATCCCCATCAGTGAGCCACTCAACCCATGCCCCGCCCTACCTCAAAGCTTTGCCTTTACTAGTGTGGGGCATCACCAGTGTAAATATTAAAAGAGCCACTCTGGCCTGCCAGGAAGTTCTGCAAAGCATGTGTAGAATACAGCTGCCATGAGTGGGCTGCCCTTAAAGATCTGCAGACTTGATTTTTCTTGTGCTAATATGACTTGGAGGGGGTAACACAGGCGTCCAAAAGACAGGTCTATACTAGCCCTTGGGAAGAAAATTAACTCTACCTCAGCTGAAATCAGCACAACTGGGAAGGAAATTCTGTGTGTTTGGAGACAACTGTAAAATCAGATGAGCCTCTGACATATGTCCAAAGTGAGTTTGGCCCAGAGAGGCCCAAGCACCCATACAGACCAAGATGGGGGACCTTCTTTCCCTCACTAGAAAAACTCATTTGGGAGGGGGCAGGAGATGCCAGTGAGGGCCAGGAGGCTGCAGCCAGACACTGCTCCCCATGCCATGAGTTTAATAATCTTTTTTTCTGTAAGTGCTTTGAAAGACTAAAGATGGGAGATATGCACTTGCTGCACAGCTGCATGGGTATTTCAAGCTTGGGGGGTCGAAATGCACCTAGCCTGGTTCTCCTGCCTATGGTTCACAGCAGTGCATCCAGGCAGTGCCCACAGCAGTGCATCCAGGCAGTGCCCACAGCAGTGCATCCAGGCAGTGCCCACAGCAGTGCATCCAGGCAGTGCCCACAGCAGTGCATCCAGGCAGTGCTGCCCTGGGGATGGGCACCATGCCTCTGCCCTGAGGGGATGGGATGGGGACAGGGAGCTGGCACTGGTGTCATGCAGCTCCTCACCCCAAAGTACATAGAGAAGAGTGATGTGGGCTGGCCCTGTGGCACCACAAAACTGCCTGGACAGCTCAAGCTCTCAGCCAGTCCCCGTGTCACACATACCTGGCTTGATGGCCATGATATTTAAAATTACCACTTCCTTCATGCTGACACCACAGGATCTTCCCTGACATCCAGCAGCATCCCTTGCATTTGTAGGTCCATCTCAATGTGAGCTCCATGAAGTGCGCACTGTGCCAATTAGTACTGATCACTGTTTACTCCCTGCATCCCTCCCCATCTGCCCACTTGCAGCAAGTTGAAATAAATTAAAAATATTTAAATGAATAGTGCATTAGTGATCCCTAATAATTTTTCTTGAAGTAGTTATGATGAGTATATTAACTGGTACTAATTCATCATGCTGCTTGTAATTTGGCCAGGATTCAGATGGGAGAACCTGTTTTCCTAGCAGCTAATAAATGGTGGTTTATTGCTGCCCTACCAGGTGTCCTGGAGCTCCACCCACCTTCCCAGCACAGCAGCCATGAGCATCTGCTTCTCTTGGCACGTGCTTCTGGTTAGAGACATGATACTTTACAAATAGGCCAGGTTGATTATGACTCAGCTCTAACCACAAACAGTCCTTTTGTTTCACCCAGGGGAAACCGGATGGAGCAAACATCTACTGGACGCTGCGCAGCTCAGGTGCATTACACACACCTGGAGCCTAGGGATGAGTTCATAGGCCTTGCCTTAAAATGCAGTGGAGACTAAGGAAACCAAATTATACCATGATCTTGCGTATGCATCATGCTTACAGCTGTTTCAAGTTATGCAGGTGCCTGATGCTCCTGGGGTTCCCAGTGAGGATGGACTTGCAGCAGGGACTGGCCCGGCAGCACTGTGGACTCCAGCCCACGCCCAGGAGCTGATTCCAAAATGGGAAGCTGAGGAAAAAGGGCTGCAACAGGTTAGCAGGATCCCTGGGGTCAGGGAACACTGACAGTTGAGCTCTGCACTTTCCCCACCTCAGCAAGTCAGGGATTAAGTTAAAATCTGGCTTTTGAAGGCTGTGTGAGCTCTGCTGACTCACACTGGAATGTCAGATGAGGGGGCTCATCTTGTTAGCCAGAGAAATAGCAAGGCTGGGAATGGAAGCCAGGGCTGAGATTTCCATCCCACTCTTGCCAGCACATCCAAATGCTGTAAGGGACTGCACTCATCTAGTGACCGAGTGGGAATTGGTGACAGGAACAGGGAGGGAATTCATTTGTCAATGAGCCCCTGTAAGCTGAAAGTGTTTATCCCAGTCAGGGCAAGGACAGAGGGCACATACCCCTAGAAGATGCAGGAGGGTTTGCCAAGTGCCTCCTTATGGCTAAAGATGCTAAGCTTCTGTCAAACCCATCACATAGTAATAGCTCACAGCTAAAAGGGAAGGAAAGAGAATTGGGTTTAGGTGTCCTGGTCAAGGCCATATCAAGACCTGATCCATGGTGGCCCCCAAGCCAGCAATATCCTGGAGCTGCTAGTAGTGTCACTGCATGGCAGCACTGCCCCTACCCCGCTAGGTGCTGGAGCATCCCTGTCCTACTCCTCCACTTGCAGCAGCCAACTGTGCTTCATCCCGTGACATCAAGCTGCCAGGATGGGGGCAAACCAGTTCAGCCAGGAGCAGGAGGCATCACAGGGTCCTCAGGTTAGTTCTGGCTCTCCTTCCACGCACAGTCTGTCTCATCAGTGTCAAGGGCTTCTGGCTGTCTAAGTGAGAAGCAAGTCCTGGTCCATCTGCTTTTGCTCACTGCTGATGATGTACCACCTGTGTAGTGATGGCAAATCTTGTGGGTGTTGACTCCAAGTTAAAAAACACCTCACAGCTGCATGGCCACAGCAGTGAGCCCAATTCTCCCCATGTGCAGTCTGATGAGGAGCCACCACCACGCACAGGCAGCATGTGGGGATTGTCCCTGAGGAGCTGATATTTGCAGCAGTGCTTTGCTCTCCAGCATTTCAGAAGATGCGTCATGAAAGAAGGTGATTTTTGGATCTGGGCTGATTTTACTCACTCAATACTCCTTTAGGAAGATTCCAACCAGGTAAGGGATTGCTGGGGCATGACAACACACATCTAGCTTTGCCTCGTAAAAGGACAGTTGCTCCATGGCCTTAAGCAGTTATTTTGCTTGGTATCTCCCTACTCAACCTGGGCAAGCAGCAGTGCAAAGCAGGCTGTAGACACTGAGGGGTGATGCAAGGCTATTTGGCATTTAGCCATGTACCAGCTTGCCTTTCATCAGTGATCAGTCCCCTAAGAAGGAGGCTAAGTCAGGCCTGGATGTTAGAAACTGCATTTTGATTCCCTATATGCTTTGCCACACCATCAGCAACCATGTCTTCATGTTTTAAAAAAACTCAAAAGCAAATCACAAACACAACTGGTAGTTTTAAAGTGGGTGGGGGTGGTTTATCACATATTAATGCAGACTCAGATTCTTTCTCTAAGATGCAGCTAATTTCACATTCATTATACTTGGGCATCTCCCCAGTTTCCCAGATGCAGGTCTCATCTAAACCCCTGTTTTCTCTGTTGGCAACACAAGACCAGGGCTGGCACTATGCTGAGGGGTGAAAGGGCCATTTTATAGTCTGAAAGGCTACAGAAACCAAAAGCTTGAAGCATTTTCTACCACATTATCCTGATTTTCTGCTGTTAACTCTGGAGACACCTCCCCCCTGCAACCTCTTCTGTGAGCCAAGTAATCACAGCAGATAACTTGCTTGGCCATATGACTCATCAGCACTTTATCCCACAGGCGAGGGTAGGAAGGCAATCCTGTGCCTCTCCAAGGGGCAGGCAGTGCTTGCTCCCTTCTCCAACACCTTCCTTCCCCTTAGGCTGGGCTGCGCCAGTCAGTAACTCCATGCCCACAGCAGCCATTTCCCCAGCTACCTCCTCTCCCCATCACCTCAACCAGCAAAGGGCTGGTTGCAAGCAGCAGCTCCTGGCCCAAGGCTGGCCAGACACCAGCACACACTCCAAAATCATACATGACGAAGAGCTAAAATACATGTCTTACCTTAGGCAAGGGAGTTCCCACTGGGGTGATGTAGGGTGTAAGGAGTCACATCTGAGTGGTCAGAATTCCATGCTTAAAAAGCAAGAATTTACATATAATACGCTTGGGCTTTTTATTTCTCCTTCACATTGGGAGCCTTTAGGGTTCTGTTTCACTTTTCCTCCCAAACTACTTACTGCATAATGAAACCTGACATTTTGATGTACTTCATGTTACCCCAGGGAGGTGGAGCTTTAGAAAAACACCTAATACATCAAGAGCCAGCAGTACTGTTTTCATGGCCCTCTGCAGCTGGCTGCCATGCTAACAGCCAGCAGACAGGTTCCTCTGCTGTGGGCTGCAGGATCAGCTTAACCCTCCTGACTTCTCTGCTGAAGGGGAAAGCTGTGTTGTGTTGCCAACCCAAAAGAAATGACAGCAAAATGTGAGAGGGGCAGAATCTAGTTGGGAAGGCAACATCACTTGTTTCCAACTGCTTTTTGAGAGGAGTCACTAAAGTAGCACACTGGCCTCACACTGGGTAATGATACAGCATCATCCTGCCAGCCTGCAGACAGGCACCCAGCCTTGCTCTGCATCAGGAAAACAGCACTGTATTGGTACCCAGAAATAAATACATGGTACTGCTGGGGCTCCCCCCCTGCATGGTCTCCAGCCAAACTCTTGCCTTCTCCAAGGGCTCTTCTCATTCTTAGTTTCTCATCCAGTTTGTGTTGCAACATTCAGAAGTACGGCTCTAGTCGGGTCTTCTGAGCAAAGCAACCCTTCTCTCTTACACCACACATGCACGTACCTAAACAGCTTTTGAATCTGCTCACCATATTTTAACATAATTTGATAAGGAAAAAAAAAAAGTAAAGTAAAAGCCTTGAAGCCTGCAGAAGTCTTGTGAAGACAGAAACAGCAAATAAAGACCTTGCCATCAACCTTATGGCAGAACAGGTTGATAAACAGGGCCTTTGTGCTACAGAAAGGACAATGTAAGTGAGGTTATGGCAATGAGCAGGTTTCTCTGCATGCAGTATGGTCTCCCCAGGATGTTCTCAATGTCTAGGTGCCCTCTGAGTATTTGAATCATGAGCCTTCTCTCTGATTTCCTTCCATGATAAGGCTTTCAATAACTAACTGCATATACAACAAAGTAAATATTCAACCAACTCTGAGCTAGATTGCAGATCAAATTATCTTTAAATCTTTCTTCTTTCCCTTTTAAAAGCAAAAATCCACACATGCAGCCTGCAGCAGAAAAGATTGCTCGCTTAGCACTTCCCTCAGATCATCAGATAAATAAGCAGCTCCCAGGTTTGTACCTGGCAAAAGACTAGGCGAGGCAGCTGCTACACTGCATATCATGGTAATGTGATGGGAAAGAGCCAGATGCCTGTTAAAGTCTGGCTTCTCTTCTGCACATGCTCTATTCTCCACATTGGTGCACTGATGTGCCAGCATGGGCTGCCCAAGCTGCCTCTGACAAGGAGAGGAGGTGGGTTCCATCTCCTGTGTCCCTGGGAAGACCAAGCAGAAGCCGATGTCTACCTGTTTCTGCAAACCACTAGGGTTTGTTGGAAGCCCCTTCTGCTGGGCAAGGCAGTGGCTTTTGGTAAGAAGGGGTAAACTCTCCTTCCCCAACTGCTGGAGTCATTTCACCTAAGGAGGGACACAGTCCCTCATGTAAAACATCTGCATGCAGAACAGCAAAGAAATCATAACTTCATCGGTGTCCCCACCCTGAGCAAAATGATACCCAGCACACTCTGCAAAGTGCTTTGGGACTGCTGGAAGGTTACTTTACTTTTCCCCAGATGAGGAAACTTCTATTTGTAAGAGTGAGCAACCCAGATCCACGAATGGCAGGTGTTTGGTGCTAAGCAGTGCTGCTCTATTTGGAGCAGTGCTTTGTCACAAGTAGCAAATCCAAAACAGGAACAAAGTCTTAAAGCTTCTCGTCTGTGAAGAGTTCAAACTTGAGAGACAGAGAAAAAAACAAAAATTAACCACATGCTGCTTAAGCGCAGGTTTGGCTGCCCACCGAGTGTGAGTGAGCGTGGTGACTGTACTCCAGTGGAGTAACACAGCCCACAGCTGGGTCTCACCAGCAGCTTGGCGTCTCCTCTGGTAACACCAGGTCACTGAAAAACTTCCACATGGGACAAGTATCAAGTGACCATCACTTACCCCAAATGTTTTATCAGGCAGGAGCTCATATCATAAAATTTCATAGAATCATTAAGGTTGGAAAGGATTGCTAAGCTTTCAAGTGAATTGTGCATCTGTATTCACACTAGTTGCACTGCTACCTTACTGTTGGACCCACATGGATAAGGGCTCTCTAAAAGGACTTTCATTGGTACTTGCAGTAACAATTGTGTTGCAAATCAACTGGCAGCACCTAAAACCTGAAGTTTTCCTCTTTACCTTCAGTTTACAGGCAAACAGCAGAAACTGGCTGCCTTTCCTGTCCCACTCCATACCTTTCCTGCTTTCCACTGCTGCATGCTAGGGAGAAGGGAAAGGGCAGCCAATGTTCTTTCACGGGTGCTCCTCCATGAACGCCTTGGGAAGGAGCCTCCATTTTCACACCAGATGCAAGTGTTCCCTTACCTGTGTTGCTCCCCAGGCTGAAGAGCTGCCCTCCTTCACAGTTACAAGGAGTTTCATGCCTTGGTATCAGTGGAGCACATCGAAGCAGCAGCATTGCACAGCCCTCACCTCGGCACAAAGAGAGGGCAGAAAACAGCCCTAGCTCAGCCACCAGGGAGCTCCCCACTTACAGGGGCTGACCAGAGCAGCTCCTGCAGCCCACCATGCTCTTAAGACAAGCTGCATTGGAAATCTATTAAGCGCAGCTCCAGTTACTGACAGTGCCAAGCCAAGGCGCAGGGGATCACAGCACGTGCAAAGGGAAAGGGAGATCAATGGCATCTTTGATAGATGAGTGAATCCAAGTAGAGCGAGGGACTTAAAGATTTCGGAGAGGCTTTCTGAAGGCACTGAATAGGTCCCTTGAAGGTTGCATCGCACGATGGACTGTGAACTAGGCTCCACTGAATCCCGGCCACGCTGCTGGGAATGGCCTGTGCTCGACCCCACGACAGGGCCACTGCCGGGCAGGCGGCTGAGCTGGGCAGATGCCGTCTGGGGACAGGCGGGCTCTGACGCAGCGGGGATTTAGAACATCTAGAGCTTTGCAGAGCATAAGCTGCACCCTTACATCCACCTGCTAAAAAAGCCCTGGCAGCCGCTAGCAGCCAGTGCAGCAAGGGCAGGCACAGCCTGGGAAACCCTCTCTTTCCCGCTCCAGGCCTCTGCAACTCCCAGCACAAGCAGTCACACAAATTACAAGAGGAAAATCCCATCTGCAGCATTACTTCATTATTTAACTTTGGTTCAGCTCCTGCCATGCCATTACATGCAAAACAGGCCTGTAATTCTGCATTGACTTCTCCATGCATAAAGACAGCCCTGGTTGTTTGGCCACTAACAGGCATTCCCTTTAAATTCTACACACACTACCCTCTCCCCACATCCAAATAACCACAAAATGCAGCTCTTAACGTCCAGATAGCACCATTGTATGGGTCATGCACCATGTACAGTGGAGGACTGAGGCAAGGAGGAGCCTGGTGCAACCTTCCTGGAACCACAGCAGTGTTGAGGTTGCTTCCAGTGCTAAGCATGATACAGGTGGGTGGATTTCCACCCAGGTCCCCAGCACTGTCCTCCCTCCCCCTGAGATAGCTGAGGGTGCTGCTTCTGTGAGAAATCGGAGGTCAGGCTTGATTGCCAAGAGAGGAAGAAACTGCACACGGCAGAGAAGGAGAGCCGGGAGGAGAACAGCACACCAAACTCTGCCCTGGGCTTCTCTTGCATTGCCCTGAACCAGTTCTTTCTCTGTGACTCATCTCACTTTTCTCCTTTATCTGCCCTTTTTTATTCCAAACTTGTTAAGAGAAAGCAGGTCTAGGCATTCTTACAAAGTACAGCAACAAGGAAACCCTTATCTCAGCAAGGTTGCAGGGCCATTTCTGTAGCAGCCAGGATGTTGCCTCGCAGAGGCATTACAGCCCCACGGGAGAAGCAGCACTCCCTGCTCCCAGCCTCCCTGCCCACAAGCTGAGTGATGCCTGCACTGGGAGATGCTTCTTCTCCAGGGCAGAGATGAGTGTTTAATGCCAAGGCAAACATCCATCCCAGTTTGCTTGGTGGTTTCACGCTCTGAGCACCACATCCTCTCCCCAGCTTCTGGATGGTTGAAAACGTGGCAGCTATGGCAACTCTGTCTGCACTAGGTTGCTTTGGGCAGTAAGGACAAACACACTGAGGTGAGGGAAGTCCTCTTCCCACTTCCATAGGCTGAGGTGAGGGAAGTCCTCTTCCCACTTCCATAGGCTGAGGTGAGGGAAGTCCTCTTCCCACTTCCATAGGCTGTCATGGGACCAACACCCACAGATGTGCTATTTTAGTCATAGGTGGACCCACAGCTGGGGCAAGATGCGCCAGGGGCCACACGTCATCTGGGACACAACCATCCCAAACACAGCAGGCTACACCAAGATGTCTGGCATGTGAACTCAGTGGAGCAAATCAAATCATAGCACTGTGCTGGCAAGGCCAAATCAAAACAGTGTCAGCACTCCTGCTAGAGAAGTATTTAAGAGGTTGGATAACAGTTCCCCCACCTAGAAAGAAACACGGTATGGGTGGGAATGCATGGCAGAGCAAAGGGATGACAATACTAGGGAAACATCCTTGTATGAAAAACCTGGATACAAATAAAGAAAATACCAGCAACTTTTAAAATCTCTTCCTTCCTCTTTCAAAACCCATAAAAATTTACCGGGTGGGGGGGGGGGGGGATGAAGGAGAGGAGGAAGGGGGGACACAGGGTGGACCAACAAAACTGAACTAAAGTATCAAGTTACCAAAAGTATAGATGTGCCCAGCACTTTATGATCCAACTTACATGAGGAGAAATATGCCCTTGCAGCAAAGGCAGAAAACTACCTTCAGCTGCATGAGGGAAAAAATTGCCAGCAAGAGGAGTGAGGCCCTCTGCTTGGCACAAGTGAGGCCACAACTGGATCCAATACTGAGTCCAGTTCTGGGCTCCCCAGTACAAAAGAGACATTCATCCTGTGGACCAAGAAGCTCCCTGTTAATCCCACCTAGGTTGCCACTGCGTTCTGTGATGAATAGCATCAAACCTGGCAGGGCCAGAAACTGGCCTCAGGCATTAGTCACCTGCACACCAGCACTGACACTTGCACAAGCAGGACAACTACCTGCACCCCTGACGCTCTTGTGACACAACCTTAACAGCCTCTTAACACAGGCACCGCCAAAGAACACTAGATCCAGGACAGAAACTGCAGATAAAGCCTTTCAGGCAGCAGCTCCAGCGCCAGGTATTTATTGCTGAGCCCCACCTACCCAACCAAGCCAGGTGACACACACGAGACATGCTGATGCTTGCTGCACTCGCTCTACTAACCAACTGCAAACTTCACCCAAACCCCTCTGTACCCTGAGGTGATCCTCCCCACACTCCCTCACCACCTCTGAGCTACCCAGCCCACGCAGGTGGGGTCTGCAGAGGCACAGTTGGGAAGAAAGAGCTCCCCACAATTTTCAAGAGCTGCTGTAGAACAGCCAACAGTGCTGGGCCCTTCCAGGGCAAAACAGGCACACAGAGCTTCAGATGAGGCATGGTTCCTTCCTCATGTGTAGTTTTGGGACAGCATGAAGTTCCTCGTCTCCAAAAGTACACCTAAAGAGCCTCAAGTGTTTGCATCCACTAAGGATCACACATTGCACTTCTCAGCATTAGTTTCTGCATGCTGACCAGCAACAGCAGTAACTGTTTCTCCTTCCCAAATTGTTCCTGTCCCTTGGAAAAAGGGTGACAGGGTCGACGTTCACACTGTACCCATGTGCTGCTCAAGACCTGCTGTCATCACCTGTAAACCTGAAGCCACCAGCTTCCCCTACACACCACAGTGGGACTGCTTTGTTTCAGGTATGAGCAGAACTACACTGTCCTGTGCATGTTTGAATCATGCTAAGTATCTCCTGCAACACATCAAATGGGTTTAATTCACAGAACGATGCATTTTTTTTGGACTTATCACATTTAGCTTCCATTAAGGGAGGTAACAAACCCTTTTATCATGTGCATTATAAACACTAGGAAGCAAGTACCCCAACAGAGGGTAACTTTCTTCTGCCTCCAGAGATCTCATGTGAGACAAACTATATGCATCACTAAAAGCCAAAGAGAGTAGTATTCAAAATAGACTTTTTCATGCCCTCCTCCTCTCATATGCTATTGTTTCAATGCTGTTAAAAGCACTAAACAACACTCCTCTTTAAAAGCCAGGTCGATCCTTCCAACCTTTAAGCCCATCTATTCAAAATGCCAAGTTATTACACATAACTGTCAGGTCAGATGCACCCAATGAGTAATATTTTTACAGACTTTTTTTTTAAACAGTATCTTTAGCTTCCAGAGTACAGGCCCTCTAAGGCTGGTTGCCTTTCCTTCTGCATCTGGCAGTATGTGCCAGCACTTTGCATGCTCACAATAGGCTGAGAGGTCAGGTCTTTCCTCACATACAATGTTAATTTACCAGTGTGCTTGTTTTCTCAGCGTAGCAGTTACCTCTGTTGCCTTCCTTATTCCCAGGAGAGTGTACACATCCCACAACCCACCGTAACATCACAACAGCACTCACACCATCCGTGTCACACCAGAGAGGCAGGATTAGCCCTCAGTTATTCACGTCTGAGGGCAATGCCCTGATAAAGCAAATATGAAGCAAGCCAGGTGGGGAAGGAAGGAAATTGCTATACCTATATATTTATAGAGACAGAAGTGGATAACCCAGCTCATTTTGGAGTTGCCATTCTGGAGACAGAACAGACCTGGAGTGAGGCAAACAGATGCCAGAAGCAACTGACTATTTCAACAGACCAAGCACATCCCCTTCCTTCACTGCTACATACCCTGCTCAGAGACTGCTGATGTTATGCAAACCTGATACAAGCTCACAGGATAGAAGTGCTCAACAGCAGCACCAAGCTCTATAAATAAAGTAGCCAGCAAAGCCCTAACTCTTACTACAACACAGCCTCTGTTTAAATTTGCATACTGGCAACAGCTTTTGGAGAGAAAAATCTAAATAGCAAGTCTAGTCAGAAGCTAAAATGCATTGATAGCGAGCCACTCACACCTGTAAAAGAGCTGACCACATCTACTTTTCATGAGAAAAAAAAACTACCTAAGAAAGGTCAACAGATGCTCTTGAAGGTCTGACTGTTGAAAGATTTAAGCCCTTCAACTCATTAGCATTATGCCTCAGAATATCTGAATAAACTGAGCTCCTGCTTTCTGCCTGAACACTATTTAGGCTGGGGGTATCATCTTGTGTAAAAGGATTTGTAAAGGAGGTTTCTTTTAGAGGAGTTCTTACCATTTAATCCAGTTACCCTCTATGTTACTGAGAATGACCCTGAAAAGGACTGGGGGTAGCAGGGAGGTTGAATGTGGAATCAGGTCTCTTGGCATCACCTTGGCTTTTGCTGCTGCTGCTGTTATGTCGTAGCCTTTTATGTTTGCAGAAAATACTAGTAACTGCAAGTTTTATAAAGGTAAAACTTCATCCCAGTGCACAGATTCTCCCACTTACACAAGCTAAACAAGTTAGATGCACTAAGTGACCCTGAAATGCCTTCTGCTCCTTAGCATATTATTTCACTGTCAACTCAACCGATTTACATTGTTAGTTTTTACCCTAAATGTGTCTGAGTGCAGCTGAAGCATTTTGATTGTGACTCTGGGCACATGGTAGTATTTCATAGATAATTAAAAATTTAGAATGCAATGAATCTCTATTCTGAAGACTGATGTTCAGATTTCTTATTCCTGACTGAATAAAAAAACCCTGCAGGTACAAGCAGTACAGCAGAGCTGTCTATGACTGCACAGCAGACCAATGGTCACTGTGCTGTGCTTCCCAGCAGCTCCAGACTCTATCCCGGCACGGGAACAGAGCAGAGATTCTTCACAGCGAGAGTGCCAGGAGAGACCCAATGAGTCACAGGAGCCAGCACTGGCAAGAGAGCAGCTGCAGCACAAACAAGTAGCTCAGATTTCATCAAATGAAAGGCAGTTAAGAGCCAAAAGACTTTCTAATATTTACTACAATAATTTGCTATCAGAGGGGAGAGGGGGGACATCTGAGTCTTTTCTGACTGTATCTGCTAACAGAACCAGGCATTCTTCTATCAGTTCAGGGATTACAGGAAAATACAAAAATCACAACAATACAATCCATAATCTGCTTCCACTCAAACATTAACCGGGAACTACGACAACCGCTGTTTCATTTGCATTAAGCCATCAGCTACAGCCTATCCTCCCCCAGGGGGAAAGCCCCACAGAAATACAATGTTTCTGCAAGTCATTTTCATAATCTGCCTATTAGAGATGAGACCTTAAAACCCCTGCTGCAAACTCACGACTCATTAATCCACCCACCCATTTTATTAAACTTTTCTTCAACTGAGTAGCAGTGCTTGACCCTCAGATTAAGGCTACAGCAAATTCAGCTGCATCAAATCTGAAAGGGAAACAGCTTAATTTATCTTAACGGCAGTTTAGGTGCAGAGGCTAAAATTAGTAGACTTCAATTAAAACCTTTAAAACAAAGAATATTTCCTTTCCTTTAATATTTCCAGCAAGTGAACTATGAAGTACTGGTAAACACTGTGCAAACTGTGAATTCAGCTAAAGCAAACATGTACTTATTTCTCCAATACAGAATCTTCTACAAAGCAAAAGCTGACTGCAGAGCCTTACATGAGAGACATACAGGCTGCTGCTTTTATTCCATTGAATTTGGAAAGCTTATAGAAGAAGAGCAGGTTAAATCTGCCACAAACAAAAAGTACACAAAATACGCAGAGACTGTCCATACTTAATCTTTTAGCATCCAAAGAGTGCAGAAGCTCTGAGAAAAGTACCAAGTTACTCTCCAGTTTGGTACCACAAGAAGTTTTGACCCAGCGGTGGTCTGACAAGGCCGACAGTCAAGACCTGTAGCACTGGAACTGGGCTGCTCAGCACCCTGCTGACGTGAAGGGTTGGCCCTCCAGCCTCTTCCAGTAGCTCAACCGTCACTGGTCCAACAAAAGCCAAACTTTGCAACACGTTTGGTCATCCTTGTTTTAAAACGTTACTTAAACGTGCAAGTGGCTTCTAAGTCCATAACCACATTTAGTTCTAAATTAGTCTTAAAACTCCTCCCGTGTGCTCATGCTCCCAGCTTATTAATCTCTCCTGACAGCGAATAAACCTGCTGCTAACTTACTTGTCAATATAAAAACCAGCTGCCCTCTTTTCTCTCACCTTCGAAGGCCCACAGTTAAAGAAAATTAAACACATAGGCTTGAAGCTACACCATATATTTGTAAATAAAATAATTTGACAGAACAAAATTACAAAGTACGAAATGAGCCCTTTCAGGAATTCTTAACTACAAGAGAAGTCAATGTTAAGTCCATTTTGTAAAGTTTTAAACAAGTATTACTGAGGAATAGGAGTATTACCATAAAACACCTTTTTTTTAATGCTTTTTAAAAAAGCTCTAACCATATACATCAATTTCAGATGAAAAATTCCACACACACTCATCGGTTTGGTTACAGCTACAGGGATCAGTGCAGCACAGTGCAAGTTTCATTCACAGATAAAAAGATATCTGAAGTGGGTACAAATACATTCTCAAAAAATACAGGATGTGATCTAACTCTCAGCAACCCTTTTCTCACCCCTAAAAGGTGCTGAAGATAAGCATAAGGTATGGAAACAAAGGGGAAAGTAAACAAGGAGATGGACTCGTTAACAAGACAAGTTAATATTTGACAGCTTAAGAAAGAGGAAACAATTGCATCACGAAGAAAACGATTGTTAGTCATTAGAAGGTCTGTACAAGGGAGGTTTGTACTTTGATTCTCTAGAAAAACTGAAGCTGACAAGTCTCCACTCCTGAAATAGAAATATTGAGAGGTACAAAAAGTAAGCACTATTAACTCAAAGTGCATTCTCAGAATAGCCCATTTTTCCCTGCTGCAGGTCACCATTCCCCCATCTTTCAAGAAAAAAGTATGCATATTTCAGCCAGCCTTTCAATCTAGCAATTTTACAGAATCTTCCTGGTCCCAAGTCTGCATCAGAAAGTGTTTTCCCTTTTGTGTATTTATTTCCAAGTAGAACAAATACTCTTCAGTGCTTTTATAAAGCCTTATTTTTAGAAATTGTCTAAGATAGAAATATTAATGCAATTTTCACCTGAAGCAATGTCTTGCAAACTATGAATGTAGAGTGCCTCTCTAAAGATGCTAAGTGCATCTTTAGCCACCAGAAATCTCATGGAGGGGTACAGCTTTGAAGTGCTCTGCTAATTTTTATTAAAAAATATGACTGACACTTTCAGCGTACAGAATGGGAGACTAGTGCAACATGCAGCATTGATTGTTTATTCAATAAATACTTAACCCAATTATTGCCAACCAAGGCAAACAGTGCAGAAATTGTCATTCAGAGATACAAAAGTTTAACATTTTTTTGTATAAAGTCAGTTGCTACTATATTCATACAACTATTTCAAAGAGGTCTTTCTGCTTCAAAATTGATGCTATCAGTATAAAAATACAGAAACATATATTTGGGGGTTTAACGTGTCTTTACAAGTCTAACTTTTACATTTATATGGGAACATGATGCTTCGGTACTCAAGAAATAAAAACAAATACTATGATAGAGACATTTTCTGCACTGATGATTCCATTACAGTCCTTAAATACATCTTTCTTGGTCCTGGGTATACATTTAGAATGAAATAACTTGCATCTCACATTTATCCTGAGGTCAGCTGTGTAAAAAGGAAAGCCAGTTTTATAAGGATACTTGCAGACTTTTTGTTGAAAATTTGAGGTTATTTTTAAACGAGCCAATAAAATTCCTGGGGAGAAAAAACCGCAATCTTCTCACTAATGTTTTAAGAAAAAAAATCTAGTGTCATTTTTGGGAATTATTTCCAAAAATATACAGGCTTATCACATCCAAATGCTGTATCACCCAACTAAAATTCCAGTATGCATTTGCCAAATTTGAAACTTAGTAACTGTTCTGAAAAGAAAACGTGTAAATCCCCACAAAGAGCCTCCCTAAGCTTCTCATCTCAAGATCCTGACCCACAACACAACTTCTGCAAGGAGAACCCTGCTGAAGCCTGTGGGAACCTGCAGAGCCTTCAGGTCTGCCTGCACAGGTGAGGACATGTGATTTGGGTCTCCATCACCCACCACGAGGTACAGTTATGACCTTATCAAAGCTCCACTTTGAACACAGCAGTTATTTTCAATAGCACCAACAATCTCTCAGATACCAGCACTAGGCGACATAAAATAGGTTTGTTTCTTCCTGAATCAGCACAATTGATACAAGGCACTCCTTGGCATAGGAAGTCATAAGTAAGAGCAAAACAAGAGTATCCAAGTTTTGTGACATTTAGGTTTGTAAATTACATCACCTTTCAACTTATTATATACCATGGCAAGAAAAACAACACAGTCTACAGGATTAACAAAAACATCACCATCCCATGCATGCTCACAGTTTTCCTTCCCATATCCAAAAAACCTCCACATAACATATCAATATGAAACATTAGAAAGTATGGGTTGTTAAATTAAGAAAGTACATTTTATTCTCCGGTCTTCCACAAAAGCCTAACCTAGACACAACTCAAGTATATGAGGTTGGAAAATATTCTGATAACATTTGCACCAGTCTATCCCTGCAGAAGAGAAAAAAACAACTATTGTCTAGAGAATTCATAGATTGAGGCACGTTGCAATTGAAGATATTCAGGCATATTTTATGGCTAGAACAGGATTTTTCTGAGGAACCTCACTACAGACTCCCCCAAAAGCAGCTCCATATGGTTTGAAACAACTTGCAACAAATGGAAAAAAACGTTTTGTCCTTAATCACTACTGTCTTCATCATCATCATCATCAGATACATCGTTTAAAGATGACTTAGGTGACTGGCTGTAGGAGTCTGATCTAGCCGACTGACATGCAGTCATCTCCCCGGTAGAAAGAAGATCATAGCAGAAGTCGCAGATTCTCACTGGCTTGGAAGACTGGCTCGGGAGAAGAAACCTCTTTTCAGAGCAAGGCCCACACACAACAAAGCCACACTTGCGACAGTGATGACGACGGTTGACGGGCGTAAATTTTGCTTTCTGGCAGCGCATGCACACCGTGGCTTCCGAGTCCGGTACCCAGACAGCTGCATGTTCATTGCTAGGAGTCTTCCCACTTTTGGAAAGCAAATCAGAAACACACTTATTTATGTGATTCATCCACTCAGATTTCTCTGTAGCAGTGGCAGCGTAAACCGCAAAAGACTTCGTGGGTGTCTTGATGAGCCACCCGTTCCGTAAGTCTCCCTCATCCTGGATGGAATCAATAGTGACGTTTTCCAGTGGGATTATGTGCTGCTTATTGTATTTCTTCTTCTGGATGACAATGTTACCATAAACAAGGATGTCATTGAACAGAAAGAACTGCCTTGCTTTGGGCTTCTTCCTACACAGCTTTGTTAGTACTCCCTCTCCAATGAGAACACGACCAGGAATAGTCAGAGGTTGACCAGCTGCTCCAAAGCAGTTTTCCACTATACTTATTCTTCTAGTATTTGCCTCACTGTTTGCCAAGCGATCCACCATCTTTCACAAGTATCCTAAAATTAGAAAAAAGTTTGTTATTAGAACAGGACTGATTCAACAGCAAGCAGCCTTCCCCAAGGAAGGTACCAACCCCGCATTTCTTAAAATATCTAACAGCATCCGCTGGCTCAGAGGAATCGACTTGGGCTAGATTTAAATAAGTATTAACACCTAAGAATTTTTAGCAACCAATTAGTCTTTTTTCCAAAAGCAAAAATGTTCCATGCAGCTGACAGCTATCTTTATCACACAGACAGCACCTACGGCACTGCTTTTGAAAGCCTCTGGCAACAAACTAGTTCCTCTCTAGTAAGGCTACTGCATCCTGGTTTAATGCTCGTATTTCTCTGCATATCCTCCTATACCTACTCTCCAGATGGCAACAAGAAGTATCATCCATCATTCCAAATTCTAATGCTGCAGAAACATCAACTGAACTGAGCAGCCTGAAGACCCGCGTTAATTTTAACACAACAAACAAATTACATAATTGACGTTCACATCGGAAATCACACTCCCCAAGCTCAGTACTGTTCTTTTTTTCCAGTATGTAAACCTCAAATCATGGGCCAAACTCCTGAGTCTACCTTCTAGAAACATTTTGTACAGGCCACAACTTGCACCCCCCCACCTGCTTTCACAGCAAACTCTGGAGCCAGGAGCAGGGAGTGAGTCATGCCTGGTGGCTCACCACCTGCTTGCTGCTGCCCTGTTTTGTAGGAGCCCCACAGTACCTCCCTCCTCACCTACTCAAACCACATCTGCGTCTGTCCCACTCAGGCAATGTACACAGGCAGACCTACTCAGAGGACAAGCCACACAGCTCACAACTGCTCTTGAGAAAGACTGGGTGACCTGCACCAGCCGAAAGTTTAGAAAAGACGACTTCATATTTCACGAAGTGCTAATGAATTGAAGAGTACATATGTTCCAATTACGGATTAAAACCCCACCTCGTCATTCCCCAAGTAGCAAATAAGATTTTCTCTTGTAAGGGTGAGATATCTAAGGCATCCAACAGTGAACTAAAAATAAGAAGTCACTATAGTGATTCATACCTTGGCAAATCACTCTTTAGCCTATCTTTTACCCTAGAGTTTCCCAGGCAGAAGTCTGCAAAGGAAACTCTTGCCAGTCTGACCCAGATCTGCTCCCCCCAAACTCCTTGTGATATAGCCAGGAACCTGAACTGTGTGCTTGGTGGAGAGCAGCAAGACATCTGGCAGAAGCAAGTAGTATGGAGAGATGTTTGTCTCAGCATGCAAAAGACACTCTCCATTGCCTTCCACAGGGCTGATGCTCACAACACCCTTTGCTACAAGCACCACTTTGGACAGGCCTGAAGGAGAGCTGAGCAGCAAATACTCTGTTCTCTACTTCCTGCACATCACAACACAATCCCCGTTTGGGAAGTCCTCTACATTACCTACCTTTTCTTTTAGATCTACATTGCCTGACATTAATACAGCATCAGCCTACAACAGAGAGGAAACTGGGCTGAAACAAGGCTCAGACTTGATGCTGCTCAAACTCCCTTGCTCTGCCATAACCTGACCCAATCAACCTTCTTCCTATATATCAAAGCACAGATACTTCCTTACAAAATAGGGATGAAACCTCTCATTAGGCCTCATCTAAATAAGTATGTTACTGTGATTACACAAATCCACATGCCCAATGTTAAGTATGGTCATCGTAAGTTACTGCTTTGAAAGTTTAATTATTTTCACACTAAAAGAGTTTGACAAGTGAGCTTGCACAGATATAACTACCTTTCTTAAGCCCTGCACACAACATCATCTTGTATCAAAGTCTGACACTGAAGAGAGAAGAATCTCTAAAAGTCATTTCTCACCGCTATTTTTGAACTTTCTTTACATGCCTTACAGCTTTAGTTACAATATGTGAATACTGTGTTAACTAGTTTTATGGTTAGTGGAATTACAAAGCTACCAATTCCAAAAGTATTTTGATCTGCAGAAAGTGAAGACAAAACAAAAACTGCCAAGCAGAAAGTAATAAGAAGAGAAGGCAAAAGATAAACTAGCAGCCTTTTTAGGTGTACTTGCTGTAGTCCTAGTTTTCAAAATCAAATTCAGGTGCCTGACTGCTGAAGCCCAGGACTTCAAATGAGAGTTAATTGCCATTAACTATCAGGTAAACATGCCCATCTAACAACATACTAGCAATAAACAGCCTTTGCAAGTGTCAAAGCTGAACCAACAGCCCTTCAAACTTAGAAAGCAAAGACTCAGTCACAGGGTTAGTCTAAAGTTATTTAGTAATCCCATGTTCCCTGTAAAGTGCAGAAGGACATCAGTCAGAGTGCAAAGAGGACAGACCAGAAGAATATACTTTCTGCAGGTACAAATTAATATACGCTACTTCTAAACGTACCCTTTTATACAAGTTATCTACAAATTACAGCAAGTTAAATGCTTTTGGTAGTGCACAAGGGGGAACACCACCCCTGGCCCACCCCTCCCAAAAGAAAACCACAAATACAGCCATACTGATGAGTTTCAGCGAAGAGAGCTCTTGGTATGAAATTACAGCAACCTGTAGGAAGCAGTTGCTGCTCCACAGCTCTAACTCAGCCATTCTGCGCTCCCTGCCAATAATCTGCAAACTCAGTCCAAGGTCACCACAAAAGCTTTCAAAATACAAGCCACTGGGAGAAGAAAACAGGGGAGAAAAAGCTAAAGGTTTTAATTAACTGTTCCCTAGGAGGACCTAAGAGAAAACAACTCTAACCAAGATCGTTTAATAATCATCATGGCTTGAAACCAAGATGCATGACTCCAGAATTTGTGCTGAAGGCTGTACTTCGAGCTTGTTGTGAAAATAATCACTTGCTGGACTTAGAGCAAGAATCTGGGGCAAGTTAAGGACTATTAAGGAAGACAAGATAATCGCATGTCTTCCAAACTGAAACTTTTTGCTATAATATTTAACATTGTCAGCAGCCAGCCTCAATTAAGGCAGTAAATGCCACAGACTGCTGATGGATACTGATTCCACTTTTCCAGGGCATGAATTGTATTTTCCCACACTAAAAGATTAGACCTTTCAAAATAAGCACTCTGCCTTTTTTCACATAAGTCTTTAAAGAATCAAAATTTAAAAATCCATCTGAAATCCTATGCACGCTAATGTTCAGTCATCTTCACTAGCTTTTTCTGAGAAAGTTAGTTCAGAAACGGATACAAAACCACCCAAAACGCATCATGATTACAAGTAAGAATGAAACATGGAAAAAATAGACCAGAAATACAAAAGAGAAGCCATCCCTAAGCCACAAAAGCTAAAGTTAGGAGAAATACACCTCTTCCTCTCAAGAGCACACTGATCAAAAAAGATACGAAATTAAAATTGTCTGGACACACAAAGAACTTTTAATCCCAAAATGTCACAGTCCAAAAGCAAAGTTATCAACTACCAGTATTTAAAGACTACATTAATCTTGTCTTAAAGCATATTTAAGATATATTGTAAAAGATAATAGATCATACCCTGGAACTGGGTAGCAATACCCTCCTCTCTTCCAGCTAAGATTTTCTTCTGAAGCTGTTGGCCACCATAAGCAGCAAATACTGGATTACTGTCTTCAAGATGCAGGATCTCAAGACCTGATCAAACAAAGCAATTCCTAAGTGACAGCAAATTGCTGAAAACATGCCCCAATCCTTCCCTAAGCAGTGAAGAATAAACCAGAACCATGAGCTTCGAAATAAGGTTAGACAACTCCACTTAAGCGACAGCATCTTACACATAGTCTCAGTTTACGGGTGCTATGTAGTCAAAAACCTCAAACCTATTGTTCAGACCTTTATCACATTTGACTCCAGTTTCACACATCTGGCATTTGAACTCCCAAAGGTCCCCAGGCCCTTATGCAAGGATGACTCCATTTGTGACGGACTGATAGTCTTCACAGACATCAGATTCAGTAGTTTTTGTGTCCAGACTGCAGTGTAGTACTACCTTCTAGACATAACATTGCAAAAAAAAAAAAAAAAAAAAAAAATCACTTTGTAAGAAAAATTAGCTACATAGAGCTGTATCATAAGCAGGGTCTAACAGCCTTTCTAGATAAATAAATGTCAACTATCAAAATGCTGCAATACCTTCAGTTTGCCCTTCTCACACACACTCTCAGTAAGTACATTTCATGATGAAAATGCTGGGCAAAGGCTTTCATCTCCACAGCATAATATGCTATTTAAAGGTGATAAAATATTTCATGACACAGAAAGCCCTAACTCCTCTACAACACACAGAATTGTGTTTTACACTGTTATTTCTACTTTTATTCAAAAGAATCTTCTACAGAAGCAATAGTTCTGTTACCAAGATATCAAGATCATCTTGCTCCCATTTCACACCAGTTTTACACTTATATCCTGTTGGTGAGAATGGTCACCTTCAAGGTGAGCAAACAGATGCCACTGAAACCTCTAAGAACTAACAAGTTACCTACTTACCTAAAACAGAATCCATGTTGAGGAAATCACATATTTACTACAGTTATTAACTGTCTATACTACTGCAGCAGGAAAACAATTCTGTTAGAGTTGCTGTGCACTGACAAGTCATGTTCCACATAATCATTTCTTTCTGCCACTGTATCCTGGTGATGACACCGGGATGATGATCTCCCAGGACTCAATGCTTTTAAAGGTCTTATTTAAAATAGGAGAATGTTTATTTTATATGCTAGCTCTGCTCTTGATAGAGGCCAGACTAAACTGCACAGAAGAATAGCTGCAGTTGAAGATAAACATAAGGAAGCAAGTAAAAACATCACGAACCTGACTGACAGTTCCATCTAACTCAATACTGACAGAAAACTTTTCTTCTACTACTACTACTTTAGCACTGTAGCAGCTGGCATTAGCACCACATAGCAGAACCATAAATAACACAGGTGGTGAAGGGGAGAAATGAGATTTAAAAAGCTATTATGGCATAGTGATGCAGATTGCATACAAACTCAGCACAAAACCATTTCCCCACCCCAGCTCAGGGCATACTACCATGACGACCAGCATTCCCTTCAGGCTGCAGGAGAGCCACAAAGGGTACGAAGCAGAGGGACACAACTCAAATTCCCAAGTTTTTTCAGCAATAGAGCAGAACCAGCAGTGTTCCATTACTTCTGGCTTGGGCCAGTCTAGTGGACAGTCCCTATGTTACACCACATACATTCAAATTAAACCATTTTCCTTCTTGCCTAAAGATAACATACATGCTTCATAAAAGTTTGTGGTTAGAGTCACTTAATAGAAGGCCAAAGTTAAAGGTTTTATCATGTTTGACTCCACAACTTGAGGGCTCTGAATAAAACAAATTTTAAACAGAAATGCATTTTGCTTTATTATACTTAATCACACAAGTGAAACATACATAAAAGGTACAGAAGATCAAAAAACCCCAAACTTTTACAAGACAAAACCAAGTAAATTGTAAACCAAAGACAAAGGCTATCTGCTGACCAGGTATCTAATGTGCATTAAATGACTGGGTTGTAAGATGACTCATTTTTTGGATCTACAGAGGAAAATATAACACTCTCCCTAAAAAGAGTTCATCAGACAGAATCAGTCACTGGTAGTTATGTGGGAGTTTTTCGGTAACAGGTTTCAAATAATTGTTATAAATTACATTATCACAACAGACTCATACAGCTTTCATCTCACACTTTGCTACGCAAGAAAGACACTCTAATTTCAGTTAGAGTTGCATAAACACAAATATTCAAGTTACCCAGAACCAATGTACATCCCTCATTTAAAGCTCTGTCTGAAATGGTAATATCACTACTTTTTGTAGACAAACTTCCAGCTGTGAAGGTATCTCAGTATTGTAACACATTATGTTAATCTCTATAAATATTAGATGTATTGCTCTTAAGAGCAACACTTGACTTTTTGCACCACTGCCAAGTAAAACACAGTAAATTTCTGAAGTGCAACCTGTTTAAGGATTAAACTTATCTACACCTAATGCTTTGAAAATAGTTTTAGCGTGGAAAATTGCTGAACTAAACTCATGCACAGCAGATACTCTAAGTTTTTGATACAAGTCAGAAGAGAAATTAGCATAAAGATTAAATCTTACTTTGGCCTCACTAGGTACACCTCCTACACTTCTTCCTTCAGTACATACGGAGAAGGATGATACCATTGCTTGTCCTGGTTGGCAAAATTACCCTTTCTATCACACTTTCTATGCACTTAGATCTGATTAGCTGTAATCAGAATCCAAGCATTCATGCACGAGTCACTTTTTGGTCCTTGTTGCTTTGTATTAAATAGTCAAAAGACGAATTTGTGCATAAAGTTAAGTGAAATTAAGAAAATTTCACCCCCCAAAATATTGAGAGGAGATACAAACATGACAAATGTTTTCTAAGGGTCCTTATCACTGCTAAAAGCTGACATGACAGTAACAACTAAACACCTGTCCTGTGCTGGAGCTAGCTGTCCTGGATGCTATTTAAAACATAAGACAACCACTGTCACTTATAGAGAAATACAGCATTCTAATAACCAATTCTCTAATGCTTCTCTTCACAAAAATATTCCCAAAATTGTAATATTTAATGAACTGTCTTGGCATCACTATCAGAACCAGCTGGTAAGGATACAGAAGATAACCCTGATAATATCTGGTAGATGCAAGTATAAAGAATGACAAAAAGCTTCATCATAATCCTGAAAAGAAAGAAGAAAAACCAACAGATTAAAGAGATTATATCAAGGTAGCAGGAAATGAGGCATAAGGTTCCTCTGAACTTCAGCATAGCCTTTATCCATATGATCATTTTTTACTAACTTGGTTATTGGCTGCAGCATTCAGAAAGGTACTGACAGTGGTACAGAAATTTTGACTTGATTTACAGACACAAAAGAATTTACCTTTTCCTTAAGGCAATGTAAGCTGTTGACTCTTTGCACCATTTTTCACATCCTTAATAATAATTGGCATTGAATAAAGTCAAAAAAGCTGCAAGACAGAACACTGGAAAAGACGATGGCAATACCAGGACTGCTTTGGATTACTCTGTGGATGCAAAGATGCTTGCAACATTTTCATCCTAACACTATAAAGAAACACAGTGTAAGCATCAATCAGTAGGACACCAGCAGGGAAATGGAATGATACTGTGGATCTCTCCCAAGCCTCATTTTTATGATTCTAAGTGTAGTGTTTTCTACCTGAATGCAATTTTTTATTCTCCCCCACTGTGAAGACACGGCTTCCTGCATTGTGCAAGCCTGTGGAGCAATGGCTGCAGCGTGGAGAAACACAGATCAGCTCACTCCCTTACTGGTACATCCAGTACCAACCAGCAGGCTTAACCCTTCATTCATCTCAGCCTGTTAGCTAATGTTCTGACATCAACCACAGACCTGCAGAAACCACGATGGGAATTTGTTAACAGCAACCACATTACTTCATACTGTGCAACCTGTGAATACTCTGCCCTACCAATATTTTCGAAATATTTAGATTATTTCTCAGCCCATTTATTCACATCCAAATATATCATGAAAGTGAATCCATGCATTTGTCTAGTTGGATGTCATCATAAACCTATAATTACTATAACAAACCAGACAGATCTGTTTTGCTTTTTAACTGCTGCAAATCCCACTAAAGCTCTTCCTGAAAGTACAATGTAGAAATTCCTGTTTTAACTCCCTGACATCTTACAGTTTAGTAATTCTTTTCATACATTACAGTTAAATTTTTGTATACTCTAATTTCCAACTTACAAGCAAGGATTGCTGTTTCGCTTTAATTGACCACTTGTGTAAGAATTTCTCATAGAATGTAAATGATTCTAAATCCATAACAAAATCAACAAAAAAACCCTTTATTATCAAACCTGCATGGCAAGTGGATTGCTCTTCAAATTTGCAATAGCCATTATCCAACTGAGTTAGGAATGCCTAGAAAGGCCAGTTCCATCTTGGGGATGGAAATCATTTCTATGTAGAACTTTGAAGATATATGACCTTATATTGCCTAACCCACTCAGAAGCTAGTTTGGGTACAGAAAGCTATTTTTAGCAACAGTCTATCTGTTTAGCCAAGCAGCATATGCATTACACAGCAAGAACAGAGCAATGCTGTTTTACTATCCAGGCTACTCTGCTGAACAGTTAACACACCGCCTGAGCTGCTGTTATGCAGGCAAAACCATCCAAGTTCTGCACTTTAGCTTCTCAGCTGGAAAAAGAACACCAATTTAACCAGCCTGTAAACAGAAACACTACCTCCCACATTCCCAACAAGTTGTAATGCTAAATAATAATAGAGGACGCAAAAAGAAAACAAAGGCATGCGGAAGAGGGCTTCCCACCAGACGTGATGGGCTTGTTTTAACTTGTTTTAAACCAGCCCTGCACGGATGGTGAGAGGAACCACCTTGGCCATAATGCCACGTGCAGTAATGCCAGCACCCCTGCTCCAAGCAAGGAACACGTGGCACCCATGAAAGACACACAGAAATCCAGAACTGCTGAGTCCAAAGCTGTTCCCACTGCCTTTTCCTGCTTGGTAGTAACAGAAAATACGAAAGATGGAAACATAGTCAGTACTAAAGGGTTTGTACCACAGGGAAGTACATGACCAGGAGGGCTTCAAGGCACTCCTACACCAATTGGAAGGGGTCGGCCGTATTTCTCTTCTGTCCTCAACTGCACTGGAAGAAGTCCCTGAATGTCTCTTAGGGGAGAAGAGACCTCACTGCAGAGCTCCAGGAGGAACATTCTTGTAAAAAGGCCAGCTTTTTAATGAAGTCAGCTGCTTATTACCACTGTCAGGCTTCTATTTACAATAAACCATGGTAGCTGATACTGTTTTTGTCTTCTGGCATGACAGAGACAGAGCTGCTGCTGGGGAAGAAACACGGAGTTCTCCATTCCACACCTGGCAGTCAAGGATTGGAGCAAACAAAGCAGCTGTCTACACTGAATTTTCTCTGTGTCCTTACCCATCTGCAGATAAGCTGAGCATTTCCCAAGCACCTACAAAGGCTTACATGGCTTTGAGCAGCACTTGTGAAAAACGGTACTGCCACATGAAGTGCTGCCATTTAGATGAGAAAATTCTTAACACTGTTCAAGATGTGAAAGAGGAGGTAGCCAGTACATGTATGTGCAAACCAAGTGGCTAGAACTAAAGAAAATATTAAAAGGAAATATTAAAACAAACAAAAAAACCCAAACCACAGTACACAGCCACAGAACCCTGAAAACTCGAGTTCTGCACAGGTAAAAAAGACAGGCCTGATCCATCATGAACAGCATTTCAAATCTGACAAACTCATCTGCAAGCAGAGGCAACTGTGGGCATATCAAATACTTGCAGCTGACAGCACACTGAAATGGGGATAAGTAAAAAGGCTGATGTTCTGTATATATAAAGCTATCTATTTATAAACTACAGAACACATGTACCCTTCAAAATTAATCAACAAACAAGTGACTAAAAAAGCCCAATATTCAGACCACATCTTTGCTGTCATGGGGAAACACCCTAGTATTTTGAGTTGCCACTTGTATGTATTTAGGAATACTAGCAGTGGTTAGTTTAACCTCTGGTGCTAGCAAACTGCATCTTTCATCTTAATCAAAGTACTGGGAACATACACCAGAATGTGGTTTCAAAACCAGTTTCCACAGATCTTAAGTCCAAAAAAGCTCAAGTTCCTTCTGAAGTTCTCCATAGTTCTGGGTAGCTAAAAGCCATCAGAAGAAAAGCAGACAACAGATCAACACCTTAGAACTGTGCATGAAGAGTCAAGGGCAGAGAACAGCAATACTGGGATCCTGCTCTGCCGCAAGAAGCTCCGACAGACATGAGCTCCATGTGCTAGGCCAGTATCTAAACGATCACTTGACCAGGCTGCAATACCAAATACTGGAATACATTTTTCTGTTTACAATTTAGTGTTTCCCTACTCCACTGTTTAGCTGTTTAAGAGTCTCTCTCAGCAAACATTATTTTGCAGTTTGGCGGCAACAGCAGCTTACCCCTCCCTTCCAGGCTGCCTGGACAGGCGCCCGGTGCGCCCTTCCCATCCGATACGCTGCGTGCCAAGGAACAGCTTAACTAGTCACAGCCCACTTGGGCAGCACCAGGGCACACATCTGGACATCTGGGCTAGCAAATAACTTGACAGATACAAATACTACCCTGCTAAACATAAATGGACATTGGGAGAGGGACGTGAGAAATCGATCAAAAGGATCTGACCAATTTCAGAGCAAGCTATATCCTGCTTAAGTTTTGCCAACTCGGCACAATGAAGAGAATCCACAGCATCAACGTTTTAAATCATGAAGCAGATCTATTTAAATTGTTTTGGGGAGGGCACACAGCATCATTAGAATTTAGAAAAACAGATCCAGATGCAGCTGTTCTATAAGAACTATTGCCAAATCCATCTTGCAAGCGATTCTCCAAAACCAGACTGGCCGTGTGGTTTGTTGTTGTTATGGATTATTACAGCACACACGGAGGTAACTTGCTAATGGTTAGCTAGACTGTCTCTCAGTCAGTGTGAAAAAAGGGATTTGGTTTTCAGTGACTGAAATAAATAATATTTTTCAGCATGCTTCTTGCAACACACAATGCTTCTTAACCTACAAGTGGAGGATATTTACAAAAGGATTTTCGATGTGTATCTCTTACATGCAAGTATACACTAAAAACAGCACCTCCTGCATTTCAGGGCACCTGTTTGTTTTAGCACTTGAGAGCTCAGAACAGCTACATGCTCAAAAGAGCTTCCTCAAGTTAGCAGAATTTTATTTTCCCTTTTTTCATGAACACAAACCTATGACACAACTGCTTGTTCACTGGCTTATGCCTTTTTATTATGCACAGGTACTTAAACCAGCTAGTGTTAAAAAAACCCAACAAACAAACAAACACCAAAAAGAAAAGCTTTCTGTTTTTCTTTAGTTCACATCTATTACCATTATGAGAGAAGTTACTGCACTTCACTAACAGTCTAACAAGGACTGGACTATAAGTAAACAATTATAGCATGACCAAGCTAGAGAGTTACCAAATAGTCAAAGCTAGGCAAAAGTCAGAGCCATTAACTCCCAACAAACAACTGCAACACAAAAGGACTTTCACTTCTAGGGGCCATGTTTGAAACAGAGCAAAGTTTTCACATGGAGTTTCACAATTTACAAGCACAGCACCATAACCACATCATTGCTATTTCATTATTATTATATATTTTTTTTTTCTCGTGCATGTGCTCTTTTAAGTTCAGATATTGTGTTCTAGGAAAAGAAGCTGCACAAGAAAGAGGTTTCTTTCACCAGTTCAGTAATTCTAAGCATTTCTACAAAACTAAACAAGATACAAGCCAAGTAACAACACTCAACCTCCTTCTCCTGGCCTACATAAGTTAAGAAATCTCCACTTTAGGGGGCAACCCTAATACTATATTATACTGTAGAAATACTTTCAGGAGGCCAGGCAGCTGGTCACTACCCAACAGGGTCAGACAAAACACTGCTGGAGCACATTTTCAATATTGTAGTAAGAAAAAGAAAATATACAGACATATTGACCCCCTTAAAATTCTTAACTCCTTAATAAAAAAAAAAAAATCCAAATAATTTCTACCATTAGTTCACAAGTAATAATAGACTAAGGGCAAACATGGCTGGCTGTAGGGAATCTTTTTCCTACCATTTAAACCTGCTGAAAGAAGTTGCTCGAGTTGGTACCAAAAAAGGTTCATGCCCCAGTAACCATGTGCACAGCAGGACTGGCACCAGGATGAAACCCCCAGCCCAGCAGAACCAGGGGCTCACAGGCAGCTGAAACACAATTTGGGGCTTGAAATTCAGCCATGTGATTTTCAGGAAGCTTGACAAGACTACTGCAGTGCTGCAAGCATGGACCTCTCACTGTCAAGCCTCAGAAATATTTAAAATTTATTTATCCAGCATTATTTAAAAACACATAAGGCAATAAACCAAGTGTTGAATTCTCTTTCTGAGCAAGGGACATAATCCCTTTTTTAGATCAAATGCTGCTACCTACTGACACATGGGTGAGCGGTAAAGGCCTAGAAAACTGACATCTGACAGCTAGTAACAAAAGCCAAAAGGAAAGCTTTAACAATGATACCATAAATAAAATGTCAGTCTTCAATGTAACCAGTTTTTTAACCATACTCTGGGTGTTAAAAGGGCAGTTCACTTGCCTCCATGCTGTTAACCTAGATCAGAGCGGGGGAGCGGGAAATCACTGTCACACACAGCTTTCAGAACAGAAGTACACCCAAAATCACTCTCAGAAGATTTACATTACTAAGTATTGACAGCTAAGTCAGGAGAAATTTAAAGCAGAAGGTTAAAAAAGTAAGGAGTCATTTCCTGAAAGAATCTAGTAATCACAGCAGCTTACTGTAGATGCCTTCTTGGGAAATGCACTCACTGGCCCTTTTCCCTTTTACTGCTTGTCAAATGTTTCTGATGCATTTTAGTTACATGGAAAGCACTCGGAGTACAGACTATCCAGTACACAAAGGTTTGCACTGAAGTTAACCTGCACAGCTCACCATTCCAAAAAAGATGCTGACAACCCGAACGGCTGCGTGTACAATCCACTGTTAATTTCCATTAACAAATTATGTGTACACTTCAGAAATGCAAATGTCAAAGAACATGCTGTAACTTTTCCTTTTTCAGAAGGCATACTAAGTACTTAAAAGCAAAACGGTTACCTTTAGATGATATGTTTGAGATACAAGAAGCATTTAATGAAAGCTTAAGCTGCTGATAAAAAGATCATATACATCAATCTCTACCGACCCCCCTGTATTTGTTTGAGTCAGTAAAACTTCTCAATAGATTGCCTCTCAACACAGTAACTAACTGCTTGCATGGCATCTTACTACCTCCAGGTATTGGGAGGGGAGGATGCAACGAGAACATTCTTGTATTTGAAATCCTTAACTTTCAACTGTTTATTCTTCTTTTACACTTAGACAAAATGCCAAAATCCTGCTAAATTACATACACAATATGCTTAACATTGTTTTATTGTAAAGCACAAATGATGCAAAGAGGAAAAAAAAAAATAGAGAGCCACTCCCTTCCACTTAATTTTTAAAATCCTTGAATTATTTACAATTACTAAGAGGCTTAAACAAAAAGCCAACAAAACCAAAACACTGAAGCCCCACATCATTATGTCTAAGGCAGCAGCACTCTTATCTATTTATGCAACTAAAGTAAATATATGAGTTCATTTTTGACTGTGTAGTATTAAAGTAGCAAGCTGAAAAACATGAAATATTCTTCTGTTCAATAGTACTTCTGCACTATAACATTTATTTTCGTAAAAGGAGAATCTTTGTCCCACAACTCTCAGTCAAGCCACTTCTCAAGTGAGCAGACAATGTATTTCAACAGCACTGATTATGTGGCCCAGAATTTGCAGGACACTACTTGCTAACACAGTTGTCACCACATTTTGTAACTTTGATAACAATAATCTTCAGCATTGTAAACAGGTTCTACCACACCTATCTGCAGAGCAGTTTTTCACCCCCCCCCGAACTGTAAGAACAAGTCCTCTGCTGAACCATGGAGACAAAAGTTATTGTACAACAGCAAACTTGGCATTTGCTGCATAGGGAGAAAGTTTTAAATACATGTTTCTATTTCAAAACCCTGTATTTGCCCTTATGTTTTCTCTTTTGGAACAATCCCCAGATTATCAAGCTTCATTCAACTACTGACTTCTTCAAAGTTTAAAATATACATCTGTAACTTTTTTAAAAATTACATAAACTAAATGCAAAAGTAAGCTTAAATATTAACAGAGCTTGGAATAAGTCCCAATGTACCTTTAGGATCTGAGGTTGTACAGAATAAGGTTTCATTTCTTAATTCAAAAATCAAGAATTTAACTTCCTTACCTACCACCACCTAAGAATCGTATCCACTGTTAACACTGGTGTGTCCTTATTTGACACCCCCTGCTAATAAATGCCCTTTAAGAACAAAAACTTGCATGCCATTTGTTTGCTTGGACACCAATTCCAACATTTTCTTGCAGATCTAATTTTCTGGAAAGGTATCTGTAAGTGCTAAACACTTCAACGCTACCTCAGCTATGTGCCATGCTTTGACCCTAAGCTTTCCCTTTAACACCTCTAGTCCTCTCTGGTGAAGGCAAGCCCCCAAAAATGCTGCAAGGGTACGAAACCAGTGTTTGTACCCTGCCTTTATTGATCTCACAGGGCTTTTAGGAAGATAAACAAGATGAGCCAAGCTATATCATATCACACCTCACCTGAGATTGCAGTTCCATCTCTTCACTGCTCTGAAGCCTTCCTGCACCCACCAACCTCAACAGTGAAACCTAAAAGTCATCCTACCTTTTGAGTATAACAACCATTTTGACAATAATAATTTTTGTAAACTAAAGGGCTTTATGATACTATGGAAAGATCTTCTTTTAGGCCAGAGACACGTCTAATTACTACAGTTAAGGCTCAGACCATGATTTAAGGGAAATAGAATGGAGATCTTGCTGAACACTGCATCTAGTGAAAACTTGCTTCTAGGTGAAAAGATGCTACTCTCTCTCTTTCTAGAGAATACAACAGAGGAAACTGAACCAGCTTTTCCAGCTCCAAATTTCTATTCACAGGCTTTTATTTATCGTTTTAGGGACTTCCTCTATATGGGTTTCCATGCAGAGTAAAACTCAAGACACTCCAAAAGGCACAGATCCAACCTGCATTCAGAAGTAAGAATTTGGGACTCAGGCTCACAACACTTCGCTTTCACTATTGTTTTTAACACACTTGGCATGGCACTAAAACACTTGGGAAAATATTATTTAACAAACTCAGCTGATATACAACACATTTAACAACACAGGAACTCTTATCTCCCACGAGATTAGTTAAAAGTATTTAGATTATCAAGGTTAAAAACTGCCTTCTGAGCTAAAGAATCAATTCCATTCTGCATGTCGATGGCTGCATACAAAGCAATTAATCCGTAGGATCTCAGCACTGATTGCACTGCCGTTTTTAAGTACTTCCCTTCTTTCAGACAGCCATCTCTAAAATAGTTCAATATACAAGTAACTTGAGATCTGAGTATTTAAAGTCTTCTTATTTCAAGAGAAAGAGGAATTTGCAATCTCAGTTCTGAAACAGATTCCTGTGTTGTGGGTTTGAGTTTAGACTCAACTTTGCTTACTGTACTAACCTCATCTGAACTTAAACTGTTAGGCACATCGCAGCCTCAGATACGGTGTTTCTCAGATACACATTAACACTTACAGTAACTCTCAGCACAACCTGAGTTAGAACTTAATGATGCTTTTGGAACCACTTGCATCAATTCAGCCAAAAGACGGTCCTTGATCTCTGGTTAAGGATACAACAGGTCGTTTTGGTTATCAACAACTATTGTACTGATGCTTCATGTCAAAACTCGAGTTACAGCTGTTTCCCTTAGCAGGGACAAAGTCGATGCCAGGACGCGCTGCTCAGCAGACTCACCCATCACTTTCTTGCCGTGATGAGCAGTTTTGCCTTTTATAAATACCGGTGCCTATGCACGTAAGTATTTCAAGCGAGGCGAGAGGAAAAACACGCGGCTGTCTTCTCCCGAGCTGCTTTCAGACAACAGCTTATGTGCCACACGTATCTCTGGCAGACCAGTCACATTCTCCTCCAAAATACAAAATATGCGAATTTCACAAGAAAAAAAAAATAGCACCTTATGCTCGCAGCCGCCAACACTCGCGGTTCCGCTGGTTTTTTTACCACAGCATCAAGACTTCCCAGGCGACTCGCTCCGAGGACGACGAGGAGTTTCACGGGGCGAGCGAACGCTCAGACGGAGGGCGGCCCCGCCGGGGCAGGAAGCGCCCTCCACCCGCCCGCTCGCCCGCCCGTCCCGTCCCGTCCCGTCCCGCCGCCTCACGGCGCCCCGGCGGAGTCACGAGTCGGGGAGTTTCGGGCACTTACGTAACGCCGCGGGGCCGCCGCCGCTGTTTCTCCCCCTTCCCGAAGTCAAAGTCGCTTCCGAGGCCCCCAAGTCCCTCAACGCCCTGGGACAAGCCAGCGCCCGCCACCGCCGCTTCCTTCCCCAGATCCTTCCCGCTCCGCTGCCTCCCTCCCTCCCGGCGGGACGCGGCGCTGCCCCAGCCCCGCAGCGGGACAGCGGAGCTCGACGCCGCCTCTCGCCGGAGAAGCTCCATCTCGCCAGGCAGCCCCCAGCTCCCAACATGGCCGCAGGAAAGCGGCCGGAGCCCCGGCGGAGAAGGGCTCCGTGAAGAAAGTTTCCCTCTCGCTCCCCCGGCCGGACCGAGCCCCCCCCCCGCCCGTAACACGGCCAGCCCGCGCTCCTCACCCAGTACACCCCGCTCCGGCCGCCGCCTGCCCCGCTCCCCGCACGGCCGCGGTCATACACCCCGCGCCGGGGGACGGCCTGCAGGACACCGCCCGGCGGGGCGGGGCCACCGCCATCTTGGGCGGGAAGGGCTGAGGCGGCACCGCCCTCCCTCCATTCCCTCAGCACCGGGCTGGCCCCGAGGGCCGTCCTGCGTGGGGAGGGCAGAGCGGAGCGGGGCTCGGCCGTTCCTACCCCTCGAGTGGCACCTCGTGGAGCAGGGATACTCCAGACACGAGACTATCGCCTCATGGTCTTTTTGTTGTGTTTTTTGTTTTTTGTTTTTTTTTTAAACCAACACGTTTCCATTCTTTGTGCACTATCCCGTGTTTATGCTCGTGCTCGTGGCTCTTTAAGTACGGTCTCCCAACTGTAATTCAGTGTGGGCACGTTTTTAACTACCTCTCTGTACTTAAAGTTTTATGCAGCGCACGGAAGGGAATTAGGAACATTTTTCAGTCCGAAGAGTTGCCTGGTCAGCATGGAGAAAGTGTGGCAGGTGTGCCTGAACGGCTCCCACCAGAAACGCTGTCAACACGAGGAGCCCCTTCCATCTTGTGTTAGCATTTTTAAGGTCTACACATCAATAGAGCAAAATCCAGACCAATATTTTCCAAATCTAGCCAGCTACTCGGTAGCTAACCTGATCCTTCTAAGATTTGCAGCTACTGATGGATGGTACAGAGGGGAAAGGTGGCTGGGGTGTTCTGGGGAGCTGCGGAGAAGAGGGCACAGCACCATGCTCTTTGTAGTGTCACACTGGTGCCAAAATCTGTGCTCTGGAAATGGCCCAAGGGGCTTTTTTTTAAAAGAAAATTTCACTTACATGCAATATACCAGTTTCATTTCCCAAATTTCACATTATTGAGCAATAATGTGATTGGCTTTTTTGGGGAATAAAAATAGTTTGGTAGTGGAGTAATAATGAACCCACTGAACTTTCTGAATTTCATCTGAATTTTCTGTCCCTGTTCAGACAGGAACACAGATAGATACGAGCCATATCACTGAGCTGGGTCTCTCCTGGTATGGAAGATGGGCACAGGGAAGGGACCAGGACATGGAGGGCTGAGCAAGTGTGTCCACCCCCCCTACAGCACGGCAGCCTGGTCATCTGCTTCTCCCCAAATCCACCTGGTGTTCAGCCTGAGTTGTCCTGTGATTATTCTTAGTGTACTAATTTATATAAGGTGTGGACCAAGCTGTTTAACCCAAGGTTTTTAGAAACAGGTGCTTGTGGCAGTTTAAGAATTCCAGGTCTGAGAGTGTGTGCAGGATGTATTTGTCAGGTGCTTCATGCGTAAAGAATTTTGGCACACCCAATGTTTAAATTGGCCACCAGTGCCTTCGTGTTGGGATTGCCAGCTGCACAGAGATCTTCACACCAGAGCATCTTTTATTTATGGGTTGGGCTGGTTCTTGTGAATCAAAATGATCAGTTTATGTTGTGACCTGTGGTAGATTTAATTTGCCCTCTAAATCAATTATTCTTGACATCAGAAGCAGCTTCATGGTTAATTAACTTTTCTTTCATGCTTACAAAATAATTTTATAACGTCAGGTTAAGATACAGCAGAAGGTTGGATGCAGGCAGAGTAAAACAGTCCTAGTGTTTCTGCCTGTGTGTCCACATCTTAATTCTCTTCGTGAAGTCCAAATTGACATTGTTTTCTGAAAGGTTTGCAAAGCATTACAGCAGTGACATGCTTTTTCTAGCACATATAGTCATGGAATATCAGCACAAGACTTTAACTCCAATTAATAGAAGAATGAGCAACCTGTTGTCTGAAGAAGATTGTGAACTAAAAATGACTTAATGCTATCATGCAGAGCAACTTCAGTGCTATGAAAGACTGCCATAATTTCTTTCTATTGTCTTCCTATAATCTTCAGAATTCTTTTTTTCCTCCTAAATGAAGTATTTTTTTTACTGTGTTCAGCAAGAGGGGAAGATAAACCTTGTAACAGTGTATGTCTGCAAACCCTCAAACACTTTTTCTTAAATCTCTCTATAAAAAAGTAAATATTTGACCTAATTTTTAAGTAGTGTTGAAAAACTTGGCTAAGGGTCAGTGACTCTTGCTTTGTGCTCACTGTACTGAAATGGCATAATGATCATGTGTGCTGGTTTCAATGGAGTTTTTTGTACTTATCTATCTTTGCTCTTACATATTAACTCTGTATCTTAGTACTGCAGATGCAGTCTTGCAAAAAAAATGGATTCTACACAGAAGACACAGAAGGCAAAGGGTGGGAGACTGTGGGATGTCCCACTAAACAGAGTATATACTAATTTATTTTACTATTTTGTATAAGTAGGGTATTTCGCATAAATTATTTAATTGCCATTTTAATTTAGCCGAAAAAACTTCTCTCGAAGCATAGTGCCATCTAAAATAACATTTATTTTTGCTGTTTAATTATAACCTTACTGTTATGGTTTTGCCACAGCTACACTTTAAGGGTGGAGGAAATATATTCTTCAGAAGACATGATATAGCAATGATAATACTGCAATACATGTCCTATACTATGCTTTCTGAATTGCCTTATGATTTTTCAATGGCCACTCTTTACAAAGAGCTGTTTCAGGGCTTGCATTTTCACTTCAGATCTTCACAAGGATCACATGAAAATTGGAGCAAGTCTGTCTGGTGTTGAGCCAATGCAAATAGATGGTTCAGTAAGTATTTTTACTTCATTGTGTCAGTGAGACATTTGCATTATTTATGAAAGCTTTCAGTAATGGGCTGTCTACAACTCTCTTGGCTTACAGATTTCTCTCAAGCAATTTGAAAATTGCTGTGAACTTTTCCTTTGTGCTGGCATATAATTTCTGATGGAACCTACCGAAGTTGTAGCTTTCTTTAACATAAAAAAATGTTTAAATATTGTTGGCAGTGTTGACGGGGTTTTTTTTAGCAGCACTAAAAACTAATTTTTAAAAATGGATAGAAGCCAGGATATCTGTAGGTTCAGAGATTTACTGTGTGGCAAGACCATCCTTTAAAAGTGTCTTGGCTTTAAAAGCTGGAGTTGGTGATTTTTTTCAAGTTTTCTGCACAAGTGGACTTGGTTAGTTTGTAAGTGGGAAGGAATGATCTAGTGGTAGTCAACTGTAGTTTGTTCCATGGAAGTCAGTTCTCTCTCCCACCAACTCTCTTTTTTTTTTTTTAGGTGCTCAAATATCAGTTTTACAATTGATGGGACTTGCAACTAGAACCTTGCAGCATATGTTGTCCTTGGGCTAAAATAAAATCTCTCTGCTTCTTATACAGATAAGTGAGTTCTGTGTTACAAAAGAAAACTAATATTAGAGATTTAATTCTTAGCTTTATATATTCTTGGTCAGCAAAACTCAGTCATGGCATATTGAAATAGGACTTTAAATTCTTTGCTTTCAGTAACTTTAAAAAGTATTACAAACAATAAAAAGAAAATCTGTGTTTTGTTTCTTTATTCATTGAAAATCTTTTTGAAGCAGCAGTGTATTGGCTTTTCTAGCTGACAGATGCAGAAATGCAGAATACCTTCCCAGCTTTAGAATACTTCCACTCCTTAGTCACCCACAAAAGGAGGCCAAATCCAGTAACTTTAAGCTTTTTAAGGGGGAATTAAATGCTTTACTCTCAAATATTGCCTTTTGTGAAAAAAAGAATGAATATTCGTTGTATCATTTAAAAATGAACTGGTGATTCCTAAGTTAGCCCAGTCGCAGATTCTGCACTAAAGTTTGTTCTTGTTTGGCTCCAGTGGGTTGTAACCACCCTTGTTGGTTTGTCAGAAGTTTTGGAAGTGTCCTTCTGGGATGCTACTATCTTTTCTCAAGATTTTGTACATCCAAATTATCTTCTTGATTCGTTTGGTGCCTAGTTGAATGGATCACTATTGACTTTTCTCACACTTTAGCTGTTATTGCTGTCTTATCCATGAAGTGTTCCGTTTAGGAGAGCAGAGTTGTGTGTTTTAGGGATGGGGGTTTTAATAGGTACTATTCCATTATGGGTTTTCTTATATGAATTTTTTTCCTTTTTTTTTTCTTTCCTTTTTAAATTGTAGAGGTTGTCTATTCTATGGTCCACCAGGGACTGGAAAGACACCGCTTGCTTGTGCACTTGCTAATGAATGTAGCAGAGATGACAGATTTTAATAGGACAAATTCCAGCTACAGAAGAGACATAGCACATCTCAAAGAGAGAACATTTTATAGATAGTCATGACTTTAGATAGTCATTTATTGTTATAAACAATACGCTCTGAAGAGTCACTCGAGTGCAGCTGCTTCCTTGTACCATACATCTCCTAAGCAGTCAATACAGTTCATGTAGCT
The DNA here is from genome assembly GCF_003945595.2 of Pipra filicauda. Lineage (NCBI taxonomy): Eukaryota > Metazoa > Chordata > Aves > Passeriformes > Pipridae > Pipra > Pipra filicauda. The sequence continues at coordinate 3,748,219 of NW_024104073.1, read as the reverse complement.
GACACTACATGAAACAGCCTCAGCCTTGCTAAGCGGGGATGGAATTATCTCCTGAGAAGCTGTTTTTCAAGAATCACACAATGGTTTGGGTTGGAAGGGACCATATAGAACATCTAGTTCCAAACCTGCTGCCATGGGCAGGGACACCTTCCACTAGACCAAGTTGCCCAAAGCCCCATCCAACCTGGCCTTGAACACTTCCAGGGATGGGGTACCCAACTTCTCTGGCCAATCTGTGCCTGGAACAGACACTGATCTAGCAGAAAATGATGCAAATCTGCTGATTCCATAAACCTGAGATTTTATCTGAAAGAATGCAACACAGGGGCACAACTGAAACACCAAGTAACCACTGCCCCAGACCACCCACTCCAGCTTTCCTTACAGGCTTCCACGGAAGACTTGCTCTACCAAGTTCAGGGAAAGACAAAAGAAACCATTACAGAAGTGGAGTGAGCTCCTGCCTATAGAGTGTCTGTCTTTGGCTGCAGTATGTGGACAAGACAAAGGCTCCTGAAGTGTTTGTTTTATCCAGACTGACTTGGAAGGAGGAAATTGTAACCACAGCCATTCATTTATATTAAAAAAAAATACCCTATTGAAGCATAATCATCTTCATCAGAACTTGAATGACCATACCACTCACAGGTTTTATGTTCTTAAACTACACGAAAATTACCATGTTTCTGCCTGCTTTCAACATAGGACACAAGGAGAAGAAAGAATTCAGATATTATACCATTTCTAGACCCAAAGTAAAACTCTGGCTTTCACAAATAAGCATTTCTGCAAAACGAGTTGAGATGCATCTGACAGGAAAGACTTAAGAGCACTTTCAAGTTGGAAAGCAGATTAACACCAACTATAAAACTAAGTTTGAGCTCAGTAAATAACAACTTACGTTGCACAAACAGAACTTGAGTTACTACACACAAAGGGCATTTCGGACCGCTTCCCACATTCAGCCTGTGGCTGTCAATATGCTGCCTGGAGCTAATGGATTTTCCCTGCTGCCAGCAAGCGACCTCACAGCACCAAGCCTGCTTGTGTGTACTCAGCACAGCAATTTGGTTCCAAGGTAAAATGCTCAACTTCAGGGACACCTTGCCCACACCAGTGGTTTTGCGCATCTTGTGACCAAATTACTTTTTAACTCTTATTTATAACACTGTAATATTTCCTCCTTCTTGAAAGAATGATTGCCAATTAATCTGTGTCTTGCAGACTCCAGAAAATCCATGTCACAAAAAAAACTCAGCTAAGGAATAGATGCTCTAGTGCCTAAGAGAAGGCAGGAATTCACACTGCATTCTTCCCAACCTTGAAAGGAATCAATAGCATCCCCTCCTATCTGCACCTACCTCTTTTCATAAAACTCAGAGGAAAATCAAAGAGCTATCCTCACAACTTCAGCTGACTTTGGCTGATGAGCTCAGAAGTTTGGGGACCAAGTTAACTAGACAGTGACCAAATGTAATCCTTCTCAGCAAAAACCAGGCTAAAAAGGAATCCTAAGGGATTATCACTACTTACTTTCCTTATGGTTTTCCTTTTTTGGGCCCGATACCAGCTTTGCCAACTGCCTACATTAAGAAAGAGGACAGAGGAAAGAGGAACAGAATTGCTGAATTAGAAGTATTGTACACAAGTGTTGTATCACATTGCATTGTACATTTCCCACTTGAGACTGGGGAACTTCACCGGGTTTATAACCCAGCGCTCCACATCATGCAAAGAAAAGCATGTGGACCCCAAGTCTGCTGTGTACCATATGCACACAGTTCTCGAAGGACAGATGCTTCCTAACCTGGTAATCTTGATGTCTCAATAGGGCAATAATATCTCAGTAACCAGTTCAGATAACTATGTTCTTCCCTCTTTTCCTAGGAATGTTCAGTTTTTTATCCTCCCAGAATATTCCTGTGGAAGAAGATGAAAATGTAGTTCAAGGATGATAGAAAAATTGGTCAGAAAATGAGAGAGTGATCTTTGTGGCTAAGTCTCCTTCTGGAAAGAAGAGTGTCATGCCTCCTGAATATTCTGACCTAAGAGAGGAGAGTGAAATGCTGGATTGCCAAAGAGCTGGAACTTCTGAAGATGGAGGTTCAAATTTTAAGTGGAAGGTCAAACAAGTAATTTAGCTCATTTTTCTTCCTGAGGAGGGTTACACTGTTCAAGAGGTTTTAGCCTTCTTGAATTCCATTGTGTTACTTCTGTGGTGTCTCTCAAACCAGCACATGGTGTTTCTTGCATAATGGTGCTGCCCCTCTAGGTATGCTGGCCAAATTTATGTTTTTCTGCAGCTGCTGGTTTTCTGGTTCTGCAGTTTGTTTTTCAAATGGTACCTAATGGAAAAACAATCCCTGACTTTCTTTTCTTGTATATCTTCCCAGTAATAAGCAGCGTAAGTTAAAAAACCATACTTCAAGCAGTGTGGACTCAGAGTCACCTATGGAATAGAAGAATTATGTCCTAATGTTTGTGGTGCAAGATGTGTTTCCTAACCTAAATTATTTGGAGTTTAACCATGCAGTGCTATAATGGCAATGTGACTGCTTTTTGCTTTGTTTTACCCTGCCTTTTTTCTCTAGTGCTTTTTTGTGTGTCCCAGTTTCTAGCTTTTATGGAGCACTGACTTTCGCCAGAAAGTAAAAGTGAAAAAATGGTAACAGTTCTGTTATTGCAGAAGTATCTATTCCAGGTACATGATGCTTCACTGGTACCATATTCCAGACAGAGAAATCCCGGCTTAAGACATCTGTGCCATTCCAGATTCATGGGTACACCGTATGACTCATGTGCAGTGTTCTCTGGTGGATGAGCAACTACGAGTATGTGATGGGAGAGCAATGAAAATTTACACACAGGGAGCATTTGTGGATTACTCTGAGCTCAGAGTAAGTCTAATTTCAATTTTGTTAATACTGTTTTCTTGCTATCTGTTCAGCTGTAAATTAAGTTGGTTGTTAACCAATTCCAGTTCAAACAATTTATGGGAGGTATTTTTAAGCTGTGAAACAATTAAACCTGTAATGGACTATGACGTTTCCACAGCTGATGTAAACTGCTGCTCTTGCTTTTGGCAAAGTAAATTTTAGGAGACTGGGTTCCCTTCCTAGTTTTCAACGTAAAAGGGCTTGTTAAATTTCAAAATAGCTCCCTGACAATCTGCTAGTACTGTTGGTTATTATTTTCTTAGCAGTTTTTATGATGGATTTGGAGAGGATTGTTTTGGTTTGCTGTTTGCATGTTCTCATTTACTAGAAACCAGAAAAGGTCCTTGGTTTTCAGCAGTGATGACTTTAAACCTGAAGTTTAGTGACCTAGAGCTCATCCTGGATAAAATACTAATATCTGATTTTCTCAAATTCTTTCAAAATCCAGTGTTATAATTTTGCATTCACAGAGTTATAGCATTACAAGGTTTTTCCAGTCTCCTGTAGGAGAGAAGTTACTCTCCTAGGCTAGAACTGGGGAAAGGATCAAAAATGGGCCTAGCTGCAGGAGGTAAAAGAGATTCCTTTGCATGAATCGGAGAGGGTAGAAGAAGGACATGCCCTTCAGGGGATATTGCCATGAGGAAAATTCAGGAAACTGCTAGGTTGAAGTGCTGGAGGTTGGTCAAAGCAGAAGAGGCTGCTGTTTACCTGTAATGATAAGATGCAATCCATCTACTTGGATGTTTCTCCTGTATGGGAAAAATGTGACCAAAGTGAATCCCCTTTGGTGAAGGGCTTGTCAACACAATTTCTGTCATATTTTTAAGCTGTGACCCAATTTGTAGAGGTGAAACTAACATTCTAAGGCTGCCTTCCTAAGGAAGAGAAGCCACACAGGTTTCTTTAGAGTCAGGGTGCTAACAGCACCTATTCCAAAGTTATTGCCCACTAGTACTTATAGATATTTCAGCTGCAAGGAGAGAGCTTGAGTCATGAAACATATCTTTTGGAAAACTTGTTTCCTTAATGTGGGTGCCACTGGAACTTGCTGCTTGTACCAGAGAGCCTCTTTGGAACTCACTGCAGTCAATAAGCTCAGTGAACCTCCAAAAAGGAGTTGCTTGGTTTTGTATGGGGATTTTTTGGTTAGTTGGTTGGGTTGGGGTTTTTGTGTGTTCATTTATTTGCCTGGCAACAGACACTGCACTTGATGAAAAAATAGAAGAGCGTGCAGTCACCTATGTGGCAGCAACTAGAAATAGTTTCAGACGGGATGTTGGCCACACACCTCTGTCATGCCGGACCTTTTGTGCCTGCAGCAGCTGAAAGCACGTATGTGGTTTTTGTGTCTTCTCTGCACGTGGTGTAGAACAAAGTTGAGGGGAATGTTCAAATCTCGTGGTAGCTGATCTGAGGGAGGCCGAGCTAATGGCAAGCGGTTGTGTGGCAGTAATATTTTTATTTGGTGTGGCTGCTCTTTTAAGCTACATCTTGACAGCCTTACATAACGCAACTACTGAACAGCTCCACCAGTGCCGTCGCTGTGTATTAGTGTGCTTTTTCAGAGATTATCACATCTTTGGTAACAGAAGGGACTGTCTGAGGGACTGGTAATTTGTAACAGTCACTCTGCTATTCACTCTTGGGTTGAAAGGTAGGAGCTAACTGCTGTAACTTTGCTTGCTGATCTACTTCAGACTTGAGCAGCGTGTTCTGCCAGCAGTGCTGTAGGCACAGTACACATTCAGCTAATGGCTAAAGGTGAGCACCTAAGGATGCTTCCATTTTTGCCTGGCACAGCTGTATCTGGAAGACCTGTAGCCTTGGCCTCCAAAGACACATTTTCCAGGGCCCTGTATTGTGTTTCTAACAAAATGCAACTGTGGCTTTGCTGTGGCAGCTACTCTATAACAAAGTGGATTCTGTCGTTCCCTGCTGTTTTGGAAGCAGTAGATCAGCAATTATGATTGTCGATGTCATAGACTGATGAGCAGGAAAATATTATCAGAAATTTTAGCCTTCTTTTTTTCTTAAGTATGAAAAATTAACTCATTTTCTCCAGTTAAATCCTGAGAGATAAGTTCTCTGAAGTGCCACTTTTATCTAACAATATAAGAAAGTAGGGTGTATCTTGCACTATTCTGAACTGTAATTTCCCTTTTTTTCTTCAGCAAGTGTTGCGTTCTATCGCTGTGGTAACTGAGCACATCAGTGTATCTCACATGGCAAAACTATATTCTGTTCTTAGCCATCAGGAAGATGATGACAAAACCTAATTAGTGAAGGTAAATTGATTTGTCTAATAGCACTTTCTGTCACACACTGTTATGCATGTGCATTATGCCTATGTATGTGTGCACTGTGACCATCACACTTATTTAGCATTACTCTTTACTGCTTAGTTGCCTGTGTTACAAGACTTCTTCATTTCAGTCTGGAAGACATTTATCCCTATTGCAAAACCACTGTTGTATTTGGCATAATTGTTGGCAGTTCCAGCAGGAAAAGGCAGTGAGTCCACCCACACAGGCCTCTCAAAGCGGTCTGTCACTAGTCCTTCTCCAGAACCTTTTCAGGGGTGGGGGGCTGCAAAAGGAGGGCACTTTTCTCAGTCTGCTGCTTCATCTTTCTCCCCTTGGAGGCACTCACACATGGTAACACTTGTATAGTAGTCATTCCGTTCTTGAAAAGAAATTAAGTATGAAAACATTACAAGAATTTGAGATTTTCCTCTAGTCTCACCAGACTCCTTTTAACTAGCATGGCCCAAGCATCTTAAATTTGACATGTGAGGAGCTTTCTGCTTATGACAGTTTGATGCTAATATAGTCCCTATATTGTGTTGATTTGGATAGGTTGTATATTCAGATCTTTGAATAAGTTTTGTCTTTCCAGATGCTTGTCCTGAGAATAGATAAAATTCTTTATGTCTCCTAGTCTGCCCTAAAAAAAAATAGAGGAAGCCTCTTCTCTTTGGCCCTGTTCATCTCGATCTCTTCTTCCACATCCAAGAAAGAGCTAGAATGGATGCTCTGTCCTGATTGTGCAGCAGTGAGGATTATTTGATTCAGGAAGGCCATTCCTGAAAATGCACCATTCTCTCATCTAGCATAATGATGTGTTTTAGCATGAGAAGGGATTTGTTTGTTATCTCAGGGCTTGTGAGCTTTTGTGACTAGACTTGATTTCTGTGGTTTTCTAATTCTACCTTTAGCTTAAACCAAAAAATATCTCCTATTCAGCGTGACTGTGTGAGCCAGTCAGGAGCTGCTCTACTACATGAAGACAGAGATTTTAACAAGTACTTATTCAGAGTGCAGAAAAGAACAGTTCCAGCTTTCAATTGTGGCTCTTCAGGAACTGTCTTCTTTCTCATTGTTGAAAGTACCATTGATAGAGATCCACAGTCCTCTGACATAGATTCCTGCAGTCTCTCTAGCCTACTCTCTATTTTGGGTGCTCAAGGACACATTTGAAACTAGTGATCTAGAAAGATCTTGCGATGGCATAAGCCTAAACATATATTGCCTAAATATTACTAACAATTGTACGTATGTACAGATTCTTGATCCTTTTGATGAAAAAGTAAACAGGGTTCTCAAGCTGTATTCATGCTGACTCCTGATTTGTCTTTTTTTTTTTTTGTCAGGCAATAAAGAAAGAAATTGCAGCCCACAGTTGTCTGTGATACTTGACTTGACATACACAAATGATGTACAGCTCCCACATAGATAAATTATGTTTAACACATCTCAGTAATTGTAGCAGCCACAGAAAAAAAGAACAGAAGAAAGAAACTTCTTTCAGTACATCAACTGAAACCAGGCATAATGCAACGCTGAGCCAGCAACACTTGGTGAAAACAACTATAAGCCAGATTACAACAAAGAGGAGAAATAGGACATTTCTTATATGGCACCCACTTCCATCAAGAAATAAAAAGAGACAATACTAATGAAAGCAGACTACCTTGTTTGACAAGTATTTAATGCCTCCATTCACAACATTGTCCCTAAAGGAAAAATCAGGCATGGCCATCTGAGGGAGAGCTGTTCCCTGAAGGATATAAAGGAGACACAGATTGCCTATTTAAGCAGCCTCCTGTCATTTGCAATTCGAAATGCTGCTTTACTTTCTGAGGTCACTCAAAACTCTTTGTGACTGAAGTCATAACCTGAATTTATTTATTCCATATCCTGTTTACTAATTCACCGATAAGTCCTCCTTACCATGCTAACCAATCACTGCATCACATGGCTTCTTTCTACACAAGAACAAATCAGCTCAGCCATTGATACCTTTGTGAACACATTGTCAAGATTTGTTCTACTTCAACACCAAAGCAAAGCACTGGCCTTGTGGCCTAGAAGGAAGATATCACTGTAGCAACTTGAGGTGCTGGTGATACTGCATGGTTTCCCTTCTCTTCCTCTTTACTGTACTGCACTCCTGCCAAAAGTTAACTTTACAGGAGAGTGATTCCTTTTGAGAAGACAGACAGGGCTGCCTCAATTATCCTGACTCAGCACATTTGGAACAAAACAAGGACCAACTGCAGAAAGAGACATTTGTAATGCTTGCTCCAGAACACAAAATAAACAGAGCGAGTGCGCAGCTGGCCTGGTGGGAGCTACAGAGCCTAAGCCTTTGCTCGGCGTTTGGCAGGAAGAGCTGCAGTGCCTGCATAAGAAAGAAACATTTTCTTTTCACCAGATCTCTTTGCCACATTCAAGAACACCAATAAGATACAGCAGCTGACTGGAAAAGAGGACAGAGCCCGTTAGGATTTCATGTTAAAAAAATAGCCATTATACTCCCAATCCAGTACATACATTCTTCTAGGTTCATATCACCTCGATTACTGCACTTCCAGTAATACAGAAACCAGGATCCTGAGCTGAACAAATTCAAAAAGAAATTTCTTACTTGGGAATAAGAAACTGCAAAATTAACCAAGATCTGTATCACAAACCAACTTCAAACACGTAAAACAAAACCACCAAAGATTTCTACCATGCTGAAAGTTTGAGATTAAAAAAGCCACAAATCTTGTTCTCAGAAGTTCATTACGTAGCATTGTACACTGAAATACAGGATGTTGTTATGCAGCCAAGCATCTGGGGAGATTAACCGTGATTAAAAAAAATCTCTGGGAAAAGCAGTTATTTAATAGAACAAGGATGACGGCAAAACAAGCTACCGGATTTGTGCAATTGAATCAAGCTGGATGTTAGGAACCATTATTTTACCATAAAACAAATCAAATAGAAATATTTACCCTGATCCTAAGAGATGCTGAGTACAAAGCTCCCAGCAGTTTCCCACCAAAAAAACAGAGCAGTATCCTTACAGACAGGGCAGTGTAAAATGACCTGAAGCGTTCAAGAATATGTTTCTTCGTAGTACCAAAGTAAAGGAATTCGGGGAAGCCACGTAGGAGGGTGTCCTGAGAGACATGGTAAATACCGAGCAAAGGGGATGTTGAACCCATGTTGCAATGATATCTGTGGGCAACAACAGAGAGACTAAAGGCCAAGAGGAAGGCACAGCCAAGCCCAGAGCAGAGAGAAAAAGCCAGAGACAAAAACTGTATAGGGTTCTCTTCCTATGTTGTAAAGCTATCCTCCCACTACCCACAGTCACATCAATGCTCATTCTCAACACACAGTTAAACTCTGCACTACAGCTGTATTTCACCATTCTGAAATGCTACATAAATACTACATAATTAAAACAGCTAAAGCTTTTCCTGACAGTTTTCTTGCATTCAAATATACATGCTCATTCTTCCAAGTATGAAGCATCACCACTACTTGGAAGAAGCCTGCTCCTTGTACTGAATAGAACTGCTTAGCTGATTTATAGGGCATTTACTGTAACTGCTTCTGGGCATAAAGCAAGCAGTTTTTGTTTGTTGGCTTGGTTATTGGAGGGGTTTTTTTGTTTTTTTCAGTGAAGAGTGACAACTGTCAGAAGTATCCATTAGCACAGAATTTGTCCAAGAAAAATTCTGTCATATTGCTGTTATTACAGGAAAGACAAGAAAAGTAATCTCAGACAAGGACATATGACTTGGCAGACGCGAAACAGAGATATCAGCCTCAAATTCCAAGAACAAACTTAACTACTGCCAGCAAGCTGACAGCTACAGTTCATGTGCATCTGCTGTTTCCCAGAACTGCACTTTGCAGAAGCGTGAAGTTAGACACTTCACAATTCTATCAAGTTGAGACATTAAAGAAAAAAACTCAGCACTCGGAACCCATATTAAAAAAAAAAAACAAAACAAACTTTAATATGTTTTTCTCCAAGATCTAATATACAAATGCAACGGTAATAATGTACTCTTCTTTTGTAAGCTTGGATGAAATATATTGAAGTCCACTTTTTGCATGTTATGTAAAAAATCATCTAAAGCAACCTAGAAAAGAAGAAAAAAAGCTTAATCCATATGGTGCATACAAATAATTGGGCATTAAGTTTAAAAAAACAATACATGAAACCAAATGAGAAACTGCAAAAAGGCTTGACAGTTTGTGTTATTAAGTGGTAGCGTAACCATCACATTCCAAGCATATAAAAAAATCAGGTTTTGTGAAGAGAAGCATTACCTTTTACTAGACCAAACAGCAAATTATAAAAATAGACAAGATTTGGGGCTCTTGCATCAGAATGGCAGTCTATGAATATACAGACATCTTGGGTGAAATGATGTAGTTAAAGGAGAAGGATTAAAAGTGTTGATCAAAACTGTAAGGTTCCACAGTCAGGCACACATTATGATTGATCTTTGTGAGTTTTAGGTATTACATCCTCCCAAAACAGACACACGAAGCAGGAGTTAACCATGCTTAATTTGATACTCTTCACAAACATTAGCAGAGGAATGAGTCCATCACTTAAAGAGTGCATGATATCACACCCACCGTACAGAAAAAAGCAGGATACGCCTTCGCGGGAACTTTCTTACTGAAAGATCTAGCCTAAAAGTAAATGGGGTAAGGTGGGGGGGAAACAAAACAAAAACAAACGTACTTATCAGAAGAATTTAACATTTCAGATTAAACATCAAGTACTACGTAGAACGGTTAGAGGCAACAAACTGTTTTATGAGCTTCATCCCTTTTTATTTTGACATCCTGAATGTGTAACTTTTCCTTGTGCAAGCCAGCACCATCCCTCACTGTGTACAAAGCAGTTACACAGTAAGTATGTAATACTGGGAGAGGCCTGCTAAAATATTTACGTGGTTTGACAGACTTAAAGATTACATATTATAAATCATGTAAATTAGCATCCCTTGTTCCAACAAAGTCCCAAGTTGCATCTGGTTTAATAAACAATTTAACCTTTCCCCCACCCCACAACCCAAATAACTCTCTGCATGCCAATAGACAGAAATTATGGAAGACCAGAAATGCACTTCTCTCAGTGCATCTTTTTGGTCCAATGTTGCCATCAGCCCCAGAAGCCCAGTTGTAAAGTCTCCCATTGCATTTCTGGGACTTCAAAATTATCTCAGTTCCTCAGTATTTACATATCACATCTAAAGCAAGGCTGAATCAAATCTACAATTTAAACTCGTGTTCAGCTCAGGTTCCTCAACAGAGCTGAAGCAAGTCTTCCTGTAATGTTTATTTATAAACACAAAATCCCTCCTTGTTTTGCCTTTTCTTACAGGTTAAAACAAACCAACCCTTTACAAATACTGACAAGAGTGTATAAGTTTCTGATAGTTTTTCACAAATTTTTCCAGGCAACTGAGAAAAATCAGCCTGAAACTTTGGAAGTAAAAAATACTTAATCTTTTAGAAGGCAAATTATTTTAAAACTTTTTGTATGTCTATCTCTAAAAAAGAAAAATATTCTTCCCTGATCTAACATCTTGCCTTACTATTATTAATTGTGAGATGAAAAAAAAAAGTAGTCTTGCTTGACCTTCTTAACCCAGAATGGGTTGCACGTCATTCAGAAAGCATGTTATCTTCCAATGGGTAAATTGAGCCCATAATGATGTAGCATAACTGAGATAAATGCAAAAAGCCAAAAGGACACTCTCTTTTAACAAAGGGTGCTTAAGAGGAAGGAGGAGAACATGTAAATGTATTCACAGGCTTTCAGAGGGGGACTGTGGGACTGACAGAATGTTTATTATATGTTTTTATTCTAATAAAACACAGAACTCCTAAGGAAAACTACAATCTTCATTATCTTATTTTGCCCTCTGCTGGTCATCAGTCCCTGACCACACTCCAGAAATTTTTCTGCCAAGATTAAGGGCCACATTACTACAATATGCTTCCTATAATATTGCTGAGACTCAATTCTGCATTTTAGGATTATATGTCTTGTGGCTGTGAAATGGGGCTGGTAACCGTTGTCCTCATCCTCTAAAATATGTGGTTTGTGTAACAAATGCTGAGATTGTCGAAACCTGTCTTCAGGTTTAAACTTTACCCTACTCTCTAATTCCAACTAAAACAAAGCATAAGTGGCTCAAAAGACCCTCAGGCAAAACAAGATGGTGATTTTATACAGGAGGACAGATGCATTTAAAGGCACCAGCCCACTACATTCACGTTAAGTCTTGAAATACCCAGCAAACCTTGCCAGCTAAAGCCCATTTCAGCCATTAGGGGAGAAAGTACCTTTGTCCTTGCATTAACAAAGATCATCTGATTATTAAGGAGGCCAATATCCTGTTACTGCTGCCAGTTATAGCCAGTTCAAGTGCTTTGAACACTCTATAGAGATCCTGCACTGTCAACTATTCTTCACTGATGATGATGGAGCAAGTATTCAAAGAGGAATTTTTAAATTTTAATTAAGGTGATATAACCTATCCATTAACAGAAAAAGGGGAGAGGGTGCCAAGACAAACATTCAGTTGAATGAAATGCTAATGCTGCCCTAATCTGGTTTCCTCCTGTTTATACTTTTCTGTATAGTCTCCAATTACATGATCACATTGCATATTTTCCTCAGGACCCTCCCAGTGTATAACATGGGCAGGGCTCTAGGAATGCAGTGGGAAGAAAGGAGGCCTGTTCTCTTCAGAAGCTGGTAGGCATTCTGGAAGTGAGGGGACCAAGGCAGTATGAATTATCAAATTATCTGAAAAGTTCTGAAGAACTGAATTCTCTTCCTGCTTCTGTCCCAAAGTATCCATACAATACCAGGAACCAAATTTTAAAGATGTAGACCATAAATACACATTACTCGTTCCCATTCCTCCCATTCCTGATATGAGGCATTTCAGACCAGGCACTTGGCATTTTTGTAAGCCACAACTGCAACCAAAGTCAATGGGTTTTAAATGCTGTGCATCATGGGATAACGGGTGGAGAACAAAAGAAGAAAAATCAAAATATTTCAGCTTGAACAAAGGTAGTGGACAGTTTTGATGTTGCATTTTCTTTGTCTCTGTTCCCTACTTCTAAATGGAATAAACAGTTTTCCTGGGCATGTGACCACAAAAACTGAGACATCAGAAGAAACAGTGTGAACAGGAATGCATTAATGCAAATTAGAATTAGTCTATAAAAAATAAAGCTCAAGGCTGCATAAAATCATAGAATGGTTTGGGTTGGAAGGGATGATCTGGTTCAAACCCCCACTGCCATGGGCAGGGACACCTCCCACTATAGACCAGGTTACTGAAATCCTCATCCAAACCGGCCTTGAGCACTTCCAGGGATGAGGCATCCACAGCTTCTCTGGGCAGCCTGTGCCAGTGCCTCACCACCCTCACATTAAAGGATTTCTTCCTAGCATCTAATCTAAACCTGCCCTCTTTTAGTTTAAAGCCACTCCCCCTTGTCCTACATGCCCCTGTAAAAAGTCCCTCTCTGGCTCTCTTGTAGGACTCTGTAGGTACTGGAGAGCTGTTATAATATATACATACTATTAACATAAAATAAAAACATTAATCAATTAACTAACATCTGACTGAACAAACCAGAGATCCCTCATTTTACCTTCAGAAAAGGGCTCTCCTATTTCTACTGCAAAAAAATCCTGTGATCACAGGTAATGCTGTCATTGAGGATTATATCAATGGTGCAAATGCAGAGATAAATCTGGCATTTCTTTACTCTGAAATGGTATCTTTCCAGACTACCTTGACTGGAAGCACTGAGGGCAATACTTAAAGTATACACAGACATGTACTCGTAGACATAAGCAGCTCTTTACAGTGCTTCTTGCAAGTTTTGTTTTCCAGATGGAGGCAGACCAAGCATTGCTGATGAAACATTCTTTTGCTTTTGTACTATGCACCAACAAGCAATTCAGAGTGTAGCTAAAATAAAAACATGAAAGAAAAAATAGAGTAGAACTCTGCAGTCCTTCAGGGCTCATAATTCACTGTTCCAAGCAAATAAAGTCTTTCATAATTCACTTGGCTGTGTGCCAGAAAAGATATAAACAGAAAGCATTTTTCCCAACTTAATTCTGGGCATGGCTGGTCATGCTAGGGAATGAATCCCCTCTCCCACACACACCAACCAGCAGTTAAAGGCAACATGCTCTGTTTTCCTGGCAGCCATTCCACCGTGCTGCGAAATACCATATGCAGAGGTGCTTTCTATGGTGCTGATCCCATGCTGGCACATAGCTGCATTTAGGAAAGTCTGCTTGAAGTTTCTCTTCCAGTAATAAGTCTCTTAGGTAGCATTTATATATAACAAATTGGACCTGGCTGTGAGTAAACTGCCTCCTGTACATAAAGATAAGTATAATATTCATAAAGAAGTAGTAATATTTAAAGGTTGGGGTTTTTTTAATTTAAACTCCCAGAATAATTAAAGGTAAAATATTAGAAATTAAGTATGCAGTTTTAAGTCATCTAACAACAAATGCATAAGAAGACTAGCATCAGTTATGTTTATTTAAATAAAGAAAAGGAAAGGAATCTTACATGTTCTAGATGAATATGGGCCTGGCTGGCAATGTCATAAATTACATCTCTCACATTTTTCTCTTGCTTGCCCCTTATGAAATCCTCTTGTGAAACTCCATGCTAGACATAGGAAGGAAAAACAAAATCAAAAAGAGAAAAAAACCACCATAAATATCAATTTTCCATTTTAACTTCTCGAAAATATGTTCCAGCAACCAAACTAAGGACAAAATACTAAAACAGCCTAAATGTTTTACTACTGCTCCCTTCTTTTTTAATTCTTTTTTTTTTCCTTTGGTCAATCGCTTAAAAAAAAATTCAAGAAATCACAGAGAACAGTTGGTACAGATTCTTTCTGCATGATTTTGCTCCCTAAATCTTTGTGGTCAGTAAGATAACCAAGTTAGATTTTAAAGTCTGGGGAATTTAGATCAGTTTAGATACCCAATTTTTAAAACCATGAACCAAGAATAGATATTAAGCAGAAGCAAGCCAGTAACAGCTAACACAAGAAGCCATGCTGGCTTTTGAAATCTTGGGATTGGTGTGCACCACCAGGCTTGCAAAAAAAACCCCAACAAACCCATCCTCAAAAACCAAACAGCAAAAAACCAGATCCACTGGAAAACCACCCTTCCAAACCTCAAAAGAAACCAACCCCAACCTTATTCTTTTACTACAGATACCAGTGTGAGACACAATATGGCATATTCAGAATTGCACCAGCTGCCTGTCCCTCTCAACAACAGCGAGGCATGTGAAAGCTGTATAAATGTAGGCTGGTGGGCTTCACAGGAGGTAGAGGCTCCAGGAGAACTCTGCAATACTTGCCAGCAGCTGAAATGCGTACAGGATGCTCAGTCTTCACGGAAGGGATGCAAGCTTTTTTTGGTTTCACTGCAAAACACCTTCCATGGCAAGGAATGACTGTGAATTTTCAGGCTATGTTTGAAAAGCTGAAAATTTGGAAGGCCTCCCATACCATGCAGTCCCAGAAGGGCTGCAAGCAGGGTGCAGCTCCTTTTTGCAGTCTTATAACCCTGACCTATATTAGCATCTACATTTTTTGCAACTACCTACATTACTAAACTTCAAATCAAAACTTTTAATTGCATTGAGATTATATTCAGAAAATACTAACACAACTGCCTTAGTCATCACTATAATTGCAAAAATTTTGGTTAAACAGAAAAAGAACAGCATTAACATTTAGAAATAAAGACTGGAAATGAAGGAATTACAGTTGAGATGCTGCAGATTGAGCCACAGAACATTAATGAAAAATTCTGAGCTTTAATCCCATCCTACTTAAGTTGCACGATCTGTTACATTCCAATGCAAATTAGGTGTATAGTTTAAATTGGAGGACTACACCATCTCCTACAGCAATGTATGGAATGTATGCCTATAGCTGTCAAATATGGAACAAAAAAACCCCAAAACCACCAGCACATTTATGAAAAGGTAACAAAGAGAAATGCAAGAAGATTGTTCAGAAATAAAATTTCTCACAGTGCTTCCTTTATGGTCATAGGAAAATTAAAAAAAAAAAAAAAAAAAAAAAAAAAAAAAAAAAAAAAAAAAAAAAAAAGAAAGAAAAAACCCACATCCAACCCCAAACCACAAAACCGAGGCCCCATTACGTAGTTGCATTTTTATACATTAATGGAAAAATTCCTGAAAATCAAAATATTACATTTAATAAAAACAAACAAATAAAACAAACAACCCCCCCAAAAAAAACAAACACACAAAACCCAAAACCAAACAAACAAAAACCCAAAAAGAAACCCTAGAGTTTCTTGAAGGTCACTCCTCTCACCTCCCAAAGGATACAAAACCATGACAATGGCATATTACTAGGCCACAGCAGAAAGTTAAATTAAAGAAAAAAAGTCCTGTTTCTTTCTGGCAGAATAAATCATGATCTCACATCTAGCACTGAGAAACACAGTTAGAAGAAACATTATACTGTTCAATTCCAGACAAATTGCTTCTCTCACCAACATACAAATGTCCATGGGAAGAAAGACCTTTTGTCTTGTACTATGATACGGAGTTGCTCTTAAACAGGTAACTATGCCTTGTGCTTTCCCAATGTGACTGGCTGCATGGTCAGCATGGATGTCCCTCACACCTAAAATTGCAGAAATAACATGTTTAGAAACATGCAGTCAGACCTTTTGAGGAGTATGGTCTTCCCTGATGTGTATCACAGTCATACTTTAGGAAAGCTAAGTGCATTGGTCCATGACAGAACATTCTGTGCATAAATTGCCTTGCGATCTCATCTCAGAGGTGCAAAGCAGCAGGAAAAGTCATTGATTTCCACATTCAGGAGTAAGATGCCTATTATTTTGTTGCAGTGTCTGCAAAAGGTATACCTAGCAGAGCAGCACCTATTCAGATAGAACACATCAGTACACAAACTCATTTTCATTGATATGTCCTCTCCCAGGGTAACAGTATCCCGAGAACTGGTTTTCCTGCCAAAAAAAGTCATTCAAGTGTGAGATTCCTGACAAGCATTAATCCTTACAGTGTGGTTTCATGATTAACTGCAGCTGATTCATCATGGTAGTGAAGACATAGAGAATGATCCTACACTTCACCCCCCAAACCCATATTTCTGCCCCCTCCCTTGTGCTGTTTCTGGCAATGAGGAAAACTGAATCAGATCAGCAAAACAACAGAAAAGTAACTTTAGTTACTGCACGGTCACACAACTGCGAGAACTGAAAAAGGGATCATAAAGCTGTAATGTTTTCACAGGACTGACCCAGGATAAAATGAAACTTAAAGGAAAATTGAAATTAAAACTCATAAAAGCTCTAGCAAAAGCAGCATTCCATGAAGAAAGAAATGAGGATACAGGAATGACAGTCAATGAGCCTAACTAACTTCTGAAGATTGTACCAGGCATACCAGATTCCCAGCAGAAGCCTGTCTGGGCCTTCAATGGGTCTCAAAAGCCTCTGCAAAACAGTGGCTATAAATTAACTACAGAGAAAGCAAAGTATGTCTTGGAGGAATCAATGGATATAACTTACTGATACTGACTGGGCAGCTCAGGATTTACATATAACTAGGAATTTGGGAGGAAAAAAAAAGCTCAGAGTTAGCAGTGACTCATGCTCAACCTGGGAATATATCCCTAAAGTGACATTCTTAAAAGGTTTAACAGAATTATTCAGTAGTATCAAACTCCTAATTACTGAGGCAATTAATCAGAGAGCACAACCATTGATATTTTTAAATGACAGGAGTTGAGAGGAGGTACGAGGACTTTGGCTGACACAATTACCAGTCAAAATGAGAGATAACCTGAAATCAGTAAGAATAAAATAGCACTAGTACTGGGAGAGATACACACACAGTGGAGACTGGTTAGGAACAAAGAATCTAAAAAGGACAAGAAATTTAGCCAACGTGACACCTGCAATGAAACCAGGTCCACCTAGTCTGGAAAAGATTGCTGATGGGGAACACCAAGAAAGGGTTCAGTTAGTTTCCCTGTTTATGGAGAAAAAAAATCACATAAGTTAACTGTTTAATATGCAGTGAGGGAGACTTTTGCTTAGATACTTTATTACATTCATATATTTTAAGAGAAGTGACACATGACAATAGAACACCTAGAATATCCAGAGCCTCCATACCCATTTTCAAAACCAGATTTATCTATTTGTACCAGGAGTGACCCAAGCATGACTGAACTTATTCAGGATCAAAAACATTTCTCAGAATGAAAGATCTTGACATTTCTCATACTCCTACATTTCTTCAATCAGAGGTTCAGAAAGACATTTGCAACATTTCACTGATTTCCTACTGAGGAAGCAAACATTAGATGTTAAGAGATAAGTTCCTCATTTCTTCCAAAGAATAAGGTGCTCACCATATCTCTTTTTAATTCTTTTAATTTCATTTTTATTAAGTCTTTTAGCCTCAGTATTGGCCTTCCATCAGACCACTCTGATAGACAAGAAGAAAATATTGCTACTACAATACTAAATACTACTAAATAACAGTTTTTTCCACCTTTTTTCTACATCTGAGCTCATACAGGGAATACTTCCATAGTGCAACAGACACCTAAAAGAAAATTACCCTTGTCTTCACTACAGATGAACAGTTCTTTCCCAATCTGTAACTCTTATATTAGACATGAAACTAGCTCTTGACCACAAGGATCATCTTTGTTGCATTTTTTCTAGCTATTCAACTATTGATAGTTAACCTACTTCTAAGAGGATTCACACCCAAATTTAAAACATCACCAAGGGAAGTTTATAGGTTGGGAAGTTGGCTGTTTCAAGATAATCAGTGTACATCACTGCAATACAGAACAACAGCTGCAGAATATCTACAGCACCTTGTGTTCTGTAGGACAATCTAAATATAGTGAAGAGTTGAATTTACCACACATAAGAGCAAGAAGAGACAAAACAAAGCAACAAAGAATGGAGGAGTAGGAAACTGCACTTCAATGAGCTCTGCACTGAGCAGCTTCCAAGGAAAGCATAGGTCTAGGACAGCTGTAGTAGGATTCCACATTCAAAAGATATACGAAGTATTACCTAAGGCAACTTCTGTGAAAGTAAACTCCAGTGGGAAAAGAATGGGCTTTTTGAAACATCAATAAATATTGTACCTGCACTAATGAGTCAACAACAAAACATTAAAAGCGCAAAACACCTACCCAGCATTTCCAAGGTGAGGTACAAGAGAGCACTCTGAGTGTTCTCAGCATATGTTTCGAGCTCCTGGATGTTACGGTATGCCCTATCATCCAAATTCTTCTCCTGTAATATAAACACAGAATTCAGTTAAACATAACTGCTATTTACACAAGTTCATTACTACGGTCATGTCAACCTAATTCACTAACAAAACAAAAAAAGGACAAAAATTGAGAGACAGAAAAGTATAAACTCAGATAGAAGCAATCGTTAAAGCTTACAGCAAGTCTAACATAATCAACTACATGCAACTGCAGCCATGTCTGCTTACTCGAGCAAATATAACTTTCTGCAGTAATATGAAATCAGAATTCTTCATTAAAAAAAATACAGCCAAAACAAAACATCATATGGTATTCTTACACCATGAGGTTTTCAATTATAATAGTTATTTTGCAACTGAAGCACAGAGAAATTTGGATAAATATGAATGTATGGTTTAAAACATGCATAAAATCTATCAAATACACACGAGTTTCAAAGTCATAAGCAAATCATTGACTCTTAGAATCATGGAATGGTTTGGGCTGAAAGGAACCATCTAACTCCAACTCCCCTGCCATGGGCAGGGACACCTTCTAATAGAGCAGGTAGCAGAGAGTCCCGTCCAACCTGGCCTTGAACACTTCATGGACAGTCCACAAACTCTCTAGGCAACCTGTTCCATTGCCTCACCACCCTCATAGTAAGGAATTTCTTCCTAAAATCTAATCTAAACCTACCTTTCTTCAGCTTAAGGCCATTCCCTCTTGTCCTATCACTACATGCCCTTGTGAAAAGTCCCTCTGCAGCCCCTTGTAGCCCCCTTCAGGAGGGTGCTATAAGGTGCTATCCCCCAGAGCCTTCTCTTCTAAGGGACCAACAGCCTCAAATTTCTCAGCCTGTCTGCACAGGCAAGGTGTTCCAGCCCCCAGATCAACTTAGGGCCTCTAATAAATAATACAGCCAAAAATAATAAAATACACCCAAATAATGTAGTATCTAATAAAATACATCAAAAAATATAACATCCTCCAGCATTCTTCCTGTCCTAGCGGTTTCTGTGGTTAAAACATACTAGTCATAGGATTAAGAACCAGTTTTAAGATTAATAAACTCTGAAGTCTTTCATAGCAATGACACTCTGCAAGTAACTGACCATCAGTTTTCTCAGTGTATAACTTCATGAGACACTAACTTTAGCAATAAAAATAGTTTAAGAAATTCCTGCCCCCCACTTTTCATTCTCGCCCTTGTGTCAGAGCTGGTAGCAGCATCACTGTACCAGTGAAATTCTTCCTCATTTTTTCCCAGAAAAGGGTGGATATTTTAAACTTCATGTGATTTGAATGCTCCAGTTTACAACACTGCTTAGGAAAAACTCCACAGCCATGATAAGAAGCGGAAAAGTGTGGCAGAAAGGTTCAGACAAGTCATTTAATTTTTGAGATCCTACATCTATGTGGACTCACAAACTACACCTATTTTAAAGCAAAAATAAACAAAGGATTCTATTAGCCATTCTGGCCAGAAAAGAGCAGAAACTATGAAGAGTGGCATCAAGGGAGAATTAAAAAGAAATAGAGAGTATTATTTTTAAAGAGAAATACTGCTTTCTGGAAAAGATGAATTATATAAGCTTTTGTTCTACACATAAGCACATAAAAATAAGGAAAAGAAAAGCCAAATATGACTAAAACTAGAATCAGACTCTGAATGGTAAATACTTACTCTTTCATCAATGATCTTCATGAACCACATTTTAGTCAAATTATGCCTCTTGACAGCCTGAAAATTATCAAATAAAACCTCCATGTTAATGTATACAAAGTGATGGTAATACTGCATTCTGAAGGCTGAAATATATTTTAGATATTTATTACAATAATACAGAGATTCAAATACAGAAATTTTCAAATGACATTTACTGCAAGTTGCTGCACACAAAAATGAAATACTGGACATCAAGCCAGCTAACTAAAAGCTTTTCTTTAAAAATGTTTTTGCAAGTAATTTATTCTTGGAGTCATACATTCCGACAAAATATTTGCAGATAACCATGTTCACTTTCCAAAAAGAACACAGTTTCCTCCAGAGTCAAGCAATAAAAAACATTTCCCCTATACATTTTCAAGAAAACATCAGTACAACATACTGATACATACTGTAAAGACAGCAACCTAACAAATTATTATACTGAATATTCTGGGTTTGTTTAAAATGTATCCCACAGCATCTCATATTCATACATTCTTTTGGCTTTTAGCTTGTACTTAACTTCCTTCCTGTACCACTTCATTCTATCAACTTACCTTCAATCCTCTTAATTACACACATTGAATTTTCCAGAACACATTGTCAGAAAGGCTACATTCACACATATAAACATTTACAAACAAGATCTGTGTAGTAGATTTCTCACCATTTAGCTTAATAGCTCATTTTCAATTTCTTCTTTACATCCATCATATTAGTAAATATTTTTTCAAGGTTTGACAAGACCAGATCTTGTCGATTCAACAAATTCTGCTTGAGACAGTACTCCGTATGTGAAAAGACAAATTTTAAGTCATAACTACAAATGTCAGGTTTGATTCTCACTTGTTCACCTCGAGTATCATTTTGTAAACTAAATCCTTTAAACAGTCACAGGTCAAGACTTAAAGCTCCAAAATGAATTCTGCTAAATTATGCAATTTGAACATTACATCCATTTTAAGCTACCTTCATTCAAACACACAGGTCCTCACTTCTCAAGCTTCAAAAACTGGCTTCTTCTACCAGAAACGAATGGAGAATTAGGCTTCACTCTTCATGTGTTCAAAATGGACAGTCAAGTAGGAACAATTTATACAGCCACTGTATAAATTTATATTAAAGTCACCAATAAATGAGCTATTAATAATTCAAGAAATACTATTAAAGGCTATTTATCTACTTTACTAGTGCATAAAACTTTAGGAATCCAAATGTGAGTATTCTGGGATATACAAAACTTCAGGAACACATTTAGCATGATAAATTAGAATTTATTCTGGAAAATCAAATTGTCCTCATATAAACTCAACAGAAAAAAAAGAGTACACACTGATTATGTTGTGCAAAGACATGCTAATTCTATTAACAGTTCTGCAATACTTGTGAGTTCTTGTCTTTCCAAATGCTTCTTTCTAAGAATTGCAATGACATTCCTGGACATTTGTGAAGCCGTGATCTTCAAATAGGTCATTCTTGGGGTATGTGCCAAAGTACAGAAATAAAAATCACATCTTGACTGAAAAGGTCACCAGGTAAGGTTGAATTGTCAGTTCATTCCAGTGCTCTGCAGTGCTCAGAGCTTTCAGAGCTCCTAAAAATACCTTCTGAATTATTTTTCAACATCTTATTTCGCAACCAGTTCTGTTTGGATTGTATTATATTGGTCTTCCTTTAGAGAAATCACACATGAGGTGAAATCTTACTAGAGAGATAGGCAATCCTTTCTTCCACTTCAAAATCAATTTTCTGTTTTGTGAGAAAGGAGCACGACTGGGCCCTAGCTGCTGGGAAGGGTTGCAGTTGGTATCCCAGTATCTGAATGATTTATATCTGAATGCTGTACTGGTTTTGGCTGGGATAGAGTTAATTTTCTTCACAGTGGCTTTTATGGGGCTGTGTTCTGGATTTGTGCTGGAAAAGGTGTTGCTAAGAACTGCTGTTATAGTTACTGCTGAGCAGTGATTACACAGTGTCAAGGCATTTTCTGCTGCTCACACCATCCCACCAGGGAGGAGGCTGGGAGGGCACAAGGAGTTGGGAGGGGACACAGCCAGGACAACTGACCTCAGCTGACCAAAGACATATTCTAGACCATTTGACATCAAGCTCAGCAGTAAAGTAAGGGGGGAGGTTGGCAGGAGGGAGAGGGCACCTCTGCTAAGAGGCTGGCTGGGCTTTGATGCACACACCCCACACTGACACACATATAAGCAGCCTGAAAATAAAAGCGGTTGAAACAAAAGATACAGTCGTATCCACAACTAACTTGTACCTGACCCGCTCAATCAGACAACTAAATGAGAGGATATCTTCAGAAGCAAAAATAAGTTAGGCTACACTAAAGTTGCTCCTTAGAAAGGTGAAAAAAGCATTTTGGGAGAAAACCATCTTGTACCTGGGAAGTTTGCCATTTGTTGGAAGAGTGACAAAGAGAAGGAAGTAAAAAGCAAAAGCACAGACAGACTGACATGGTAAACAAGTGGTTCTGCACTTTAATATCTGCATTAAAGTATAATGCTAAGTACATCTTCAACTCCCATAATCCCATAAAAAGGCTCACAACATTTGCCAGTCTTCATTCTAACTGTACGAACACTTTGCTGTAGCTAAAGCACATGATTTATCTGAGCTGGAGAGACACCTAGGAAAAGCTCTGGTCTTCCCTAGAAGTGACTGTAACTTTTATTTCTTGGCATTACCTATGTTTTCTCTTAGTTAAACAAAGTGTATCTTAGTTTAAATCTCAATTTTAATCTAAACATGAGTGTTGACAGACAGGAACAAATGCTCACTTATGCTTTATGTCACATTTGAAGGAGGAAGAGTCAGGGAGAGGCCAAGGTTCTTCGTAAAGGACTAATTTTTGTGGTCTCGGAGGTGCAGCAGAGTTGTATCCATCCCTGAAAGTGTTCAAGGCCGGGTTGGATGGGACTTTGAGCAACCTGGTCTAGTGGAAGGTGTCCCTGTCCATGGCAGGGGCACTGGAACTAGATGATCTACAAGGTCCTTTCTAACCCAGGCCGTTTTATGAAGCTGAGCGAAATCAAAACTGCAACAAGAGAAATGCTCTAATCCTGCAGAAACTGCATTGTTCTAACCCAGAGTTACAGTGAGTGTCCTGCTTTTCCCAGGATTTTAACAGGAATAATGCAGATGAATATTTGGACAAAGACCACATTTCACTGCCTGTTTTTCAGCAGGTCCACAAACCTAACTACCTATGGATCTATGTCAACTGTATTCAGCTACTGAGGTTTAGACAAACTGCAGCTTTTCCTGTCCAGGAACTCAGAGATCTTTAGTTTAAATCCAGGTCTGATCTTATAGAGTAAGAGTAGCTGTTCTCTTGGAGCACTTGTGGACTTGCTGCTCCAAACACTTGCTGTGGCCCGTGGCCCTAAGATGCCAAGTTAACAACATATGGAATTTCCATCCCCGAAAAAATTCAAAATTCACCTCAATGTGACCCTGATAACCTGATCTAACTTTGATGTTAGATCATCTCTGAATGGCAAGCTGGACTAGATGATAACCTACCCATGAAATCATTGTGGTTTTACATCAGCATCAAGGGGATTTACACTGCCATTTACACTGCCTTCAGACCTTCAATCGCCCATCGAACATATTAATGACAGTCCTAAGTAGAAACAAAAATTTGGAAGAAAGCCTCCGTTTCTTTGGCCATGGTCAGCAAAGGGATAGATATGTAGGAATACTTCATGTGTGATGTTCTAGTCCCTGCAGAACTTGGGCATCTTGGTAAAAATAAAGTGCTAAGATCACAAGTACATCCTTGTTACTCAGTGCACATAAAAAGATCTGTGCAATACATAAACAGAAGCCACCATGCAGCTCTTGATGTGAGGAGAAGACTGTATTAAGATTTTCCCTATTATCCAGTAACTGCATAAAGTCTTGGGCCTTTCCTCATACCTATTTGCTAGTTCACCTTCTGTGCTCAACTTTCTGTCTTTTTCTACAGCTGAATCTCTTCAGACATAACTAGCACGAGCTTAGAGAAGTACACTTTTGCACTTCAACTATCAACTTATGGCTTACCACAATTTACTCAGCCCTTCACCTAAGCAGAAGAGAAAAAAGCAGATGGTTCAGAGAAGTCTGACCTTTCAAGCAGGTCCCACATAAATATCCTCCTTCTCCAACTCAGCTCTTTGCTTGTAGGTAGCTTACACACAGAAACACAACACAATTTACATTACCTGTTTTATATAAAATAATGCTGTTAACTATGTAACACAGCACACGCAAAACACTGACATTATTTCCCACGGTAATACTAAAGTTAAGTGAATTTTAGGACAATAAAGGCATATTTTACCCTCCACAGTTCTGTAGCAACTGGCTGATGTGGTGGGTTATCGCAGTATATGTCTTCCACAGCCTCCCTCCAGAACTGCATCCGCATCAAACCCGTAGTCTTCTGAGTTATGGAGTCTTTAATCTGGAAAGGACACATCTGGAGTGAAACTCACAGTGTCTTTAAGACACTTGGTCTATCTACGCTGAAAAGAGACACAGGACATAGCCACGCTCAGTAGGGAAAATGCTCAGTTTTCAATTGATGTTTATTCCCGATACAGCTTGTGAACACTACATAAACTAAAAAAGAAATCTTCCCCACAACCTGAACTTTGAAACCCATGGAGATTAAGTCTCGGGTGACCGTCACCCTAGCTTTCTTCCCAGAAGGAAAGGAAGCAGTGGTGCCAGCAGTGCAGGACAGTACATCATGGGCTGCCAGAAGCACAGACTACAGGAGCTGGTCAGGGGTTTAGCCTGGTCAGCTCATTTCCTGGATCACTCCTCTCTGGCAAGCTTTGCCAAGTTTCCTGGCTGCACTGGCACTTTCTGGCCACACAGCAAAGGGAAGAGACTGCAGCCACTCCTCTCCCATTACACTGACAGCAAACTTCCCTCCTTGCAGCCTTTCCCTCACCTTGCTTTTGCCAACAAAGACCTGGTCCTGGTTATCCAAGTTTTTGACAGACCTTCTACAGACAGGATTTAGCTGCACTTGACTGATTCGGTCACTGCATGTGAAGCCAGGATGTAGATGCAACCACATAACAGTATCAAGGACCACTGCCTGTTATAAGTGTTATAATTTAATTTTAGTTTTAAAAAGCACAACAAAGAGGAAAGCCAGAAAATCTATACACATCAGCAAAATAATTGGGGGAGGCTGCCTACTTTCCACGGGCCATTCAAAACTAGAGGTTTGTATTGCACTAGTTATTCATTGCCCTTCACAATATAAAAAGTTAATCCTGGCAAAACACAACCTACTAGTGTAATTTAGAATACCAAAATTGTTATTTTACATTTCCAGAGTTCACAAATATATTTTAATACCTGCCTGAGCCAGTTCCACATTGAAGGCTCTCAAGGCAAAAGCAGAGGTTCGAGATTCTGCAGGCAACAGCAGAGAACACAGAAACCCTTCATAGTCACGCTTTCTATAAAAGGATGAAAAAATATATTTGTTACTTATAGCTCTATGTACATTGGGTGTGTTACTGCTTAGCACTGAACTCCTGAAAGAGTAGCAATAAGTTATAGTTCAAAACTTTGCAAAAGTAGCGGTTTTTAAGCTTAAAATAAGACAAACTCCAAGAGAGGGGAGGTTGTCTGAACTCTCAGTGCACCTCTGAAATCCAGATCTCAGATATCTGACTAAAGGTAGAAGAAAGGCTGTGGCAGAACTGCAAAAAGAATCCAGCTTGTCTGACCTCCGGATTTCTGTTCCAAACATGAAACCACAGTTCTTTAAAAGATTGTGCTTTGGAGCTTGGCAGAAGAGTGCTCACTTAACCATTAAGTTTTTGTTTATATTGGCAATTATATTCAAAGCATAAAAACTGTGGGAGCTGGCAGTTTCACTGCAGGCAACCCTCTGTCACCCTGGAGTGACATGCCATCGTTTGGCCACGTGGGTGTGCCACGAAATTAAAAACAACACGGTGCACAGAATCACAAACTGCAAAATCAGACATTACTGCAACTAATAAAATCACCTGGCCACTTCTGAAAAGCTAAACTGCTCGTTTTGAACAATGTTTTTGTGTACTTTCTGATAAGCCTAAAACCTGATTCTTTGTTAGAACAAGTCCAACAACTCCAAGTTTCACCTGGAAAGTGGAGAAACAGGTGTCAAGGAAAACACATTTGCTCATTTTCATGAAGTTTGCTGTTCTTCCATGTACTCATATTTCTTTGGAATATGAGCTTAAAATAGCAAAGCCAAACTAAAACCAAGGGCTATTAGGGTTGCTACTTTTAGCATCAAACAAAAACGAAGTGAGCTTTAACAGAGTTTCTTAACCCTATAGCAGCTGACAACAAACACTTAGAGTTTTCACAATGGCTGTGAAACTTGTTTTAGAGCTTGATGCAAATTCACAAACATAAAAAAATTTACATTTGTGAATTTTAGCAGGCTTTAAGGGTCACATTCGTATTAAAGAACAGATGCATCAAACTTCCCTCAATTAAGACAGTTTCTGAAAGTATTATCATCTCAAAACCTAGTATTTTTCTCAAGACTGATTGTAGTAATACCGAGTTTTGCCCACTCTACGCAGAGCTGCAAGTTTTACAGCCACATTTTCCCAGTTCCATTTTGCCTGAGTTGTTCATGCAACACCTCTACTTTCAGAAAGAATCAGGTTACACAAAGTACACAGCAGTACAATAGAGAAATTTGTCTTCCCTAGAGTAATGGTGTTGACATGTTGGTTTTCAATTATTCCAAGCTTAAAAATGAAGTGTAGCAAATCTATTAAGCCACAGTGTGTAAAATAAAACTGATACTGCTGTAGATCACGTTCTATCTCAACGTCCTTCATGTATTAGTGTAAGGAATGAAGAAAGAAGGGAGTGACCTTAAGTTTTTCGTAGTTTTCCTCTCACATAAGTATATTTTATGTATGAACACACACACAGAAGAAAAGCTGGCTATGACCATTATTGGACTTTCAGTATGACGAATTTCCTCCATGTTATGAAACTTCATAATACCATCAAGCCACATGGTTGTCTTCCAGAGCAGACATCATAAGCAGCAAGAGACAGAAAACATACCTACTAGGGATACATATTTTTAACTAAATAGTTTTAAGCAACTTTTAAAAGAGTTGCTTAACATAAAAAGGAAAGCCCAAGAGAAAGGACATCTTGCATATCGCAAAAACTTGCACAAATGTATATCCTTAAAGCATAACTCAGTTGTTCTTCCTAGTGTGTGGGATAATCAAATTCAGGACCAGGGAATTGCTGATGCTTGCACAGCCACAGGTGTTTTATTTCTGTTTGAATAATAACTCCTTTCTCTTTTTTTTATAGTTCATTATTTCCATGCAATATATGAGCTACTGGGAACAGCAGCTTCAATTAAATGAAGCCAAAAGCATAACCACCTTTCATTTTGCTATTTTGAATGGTCATGTATTTTTCTAACTAATCTTTTTATCATTTAACAAAAATGTATATTAAAAACGTTTTAATTCAACCATCTCAGCTTCTGTGCCTTCAAACCTAACTATTCTGTTCACAGTTGTTCGTTACTGAAAACATTTTACCTGTATACATTACCTTTATTTGTATATTAACTGCACAAACAACCTCCGGGCTCTTGAGTATCAGGTGAACAAATCCTGGGTAGAGTAACTAGGAAAAGAAAGCTATATTCTGAAGCTTTGTCAAGGAAACTGCAACCTGGCTGTGCGCTCTGCTGCATCTGTATAGATCTGCTGTTTTTTGCTGCACTGAACATTTAAGATAGTCCCATTTCTTCCCATTAGTTTTCCTACCTCAGGCACTACTGCTGACTATACACACCTTTCTGTCTTTTACAAGCATTAGTTTGGAAAAGATGATCCTGTTCCACTCTTTCTATACACACTTGGAAGCTGCCTCCCTGCTTTTGTCAACCATCTAAGACAACAGTATCCAAAGAGAAATTATTTAGGTCTTTAAAAAGAGACTTGTTAAACGTTTTACTTTGAAAAGAACTGAACTTCTGTGGATTAGAAAACAGCCAAGGGGCTCTGCACGTTGTTTACAGCCCAGAAGCCCAGGAGGAAACATGGCTTGGCCTGGAAGTGCCTGAGCTGTACCCCTGCTCCTCTTGGAGCACTTTGGATTTGACAAAAAAATGTATGCATGCTTCTGGAACATAGCCTCCCTCCTGCATTCAGGACAGAGAAGGTACTGAGCTGCCTGTCCAGCTATCGGATGTCGTCTGCTTTTGCCCATTTTTCTAAGAAGCACTCCGGAAGCTTGGCTGTTTCCTAGCAGCCAAGAAAATCTGACAAAACCCATTATTTTTAAACATCCACTTCGGTGATTTCTCTCTCCAAAATCCCGAGGCAAAGAAACTGAAATATTCAAAATTTCTGAAGAAATGCAGCAGTGAAGGGGCGGGGGCGTGGGTGGATTTCCGTGGGAGGCTTCCCAGGAAGGTCGTGGGAATCTCCTGGAGACATTCAAATGTCCCTCCGGGGACATTCAAAACCCACGTGGACGCGTTCCTGTGTAACCTGCCCTGGGTGACCCTGCCTTGGCAAGGGGCTGGACGAAACGCCTTCCAGAGGTCCGTTCCAACCCTATCGGTTCTGTGATCCTGTGTGCAGGGTAAATCATCCACGCAGGTGAAATATCCGCCTGCTTTCCACGCTCCCAACACGGCGCGGTCCCGCCGGCCCACCGGCGCCGGCCATAGGGACCGTTCTCGGGGCCAGGAGAGGCCAAGGGCGGCCTGGGGGAATCCCAGTCACCCTTTCAGGGAACTCGCCAGCTTCCCCATCGGGAGGGAAGCGCTGTCGAGCCCTCCTGGGACAGACTCGGAGCCTTCCCCTGCGGAGCGCGCACCGCCGCGCCTGCAGCCCCCGGGCCGCGGGCACTCACCGCACCAGCTCGGCGCAGTACTGCACCGCTCCTCCGGCCGCCGCCCGGCTCCGGCTCCAGTCCGCCGCCGCCCTCCCGCCGCCGAGCCCCGGCGGCCGCGCCAGGCGGTGGCGGAGGCCGATCCGGCCCCGCCGCAGCGCTGCCCCCGCCACGCTGCCCGCCATAGCCATGGCCCCGCTCCGCCCCGCGCAGCGCAGGGGCCGCCGGCAGGTGGCACCCGCGGAGCCGCGGCCGGGGCGCTGCGGGAGCCCCGCGGCCCTTTGTGTGCTGCAAATGGCGCCCGGCAAAGAGCCGCCCTCGCCTGGGTTTCCACAGGCTCCTTGGGAGAATTCCTTCGCTCCCTGGGAGAATTCCTCCGCTCCCTGGGAAATCGGGCACGCTGCTGGGGGCGGAGTAATTGGAAAGCGGACCGGCGGAAAAGGACCTGGAGGTGCTGGTTGACAGCCGGCTGAAAATGAGCCAGCAGCGTGCCCGGGTGGCCAAGAAGACCTTTGGCATCCTGGCCTGTATCAGGAATAGTGTGGCCAGCAGGACCAAGGCAATGATTGTCCCCCTGTACTCAGCACTGCTGAGGCCCCACCTCGAGTGCTGTGTCCAGTTCTGGGCTGCTCCCTACAGGAAGGACATTGAGGTGCTGGAGCAAGTCCAGAGAAGGGCAATGGAGCTGAGGAAGGATCTGGAGCACAAGTCCTATGAGGAACAGCTAAAGGAGCTGGGGTTGTTTAGCCTGGAGAAAAGAAGGCTCAGGAGTGACCTTATTACTCTCTACAACTCCATGAAAGGAGATTGTAGCCAGATGGCGTTTGGTGTCTTCTCCCAGGCAACAGGAGGAGAGGATGACAGGATGAGAAGACATAGTCCTAAACTGCACCAGGGGAGGTTTAGGTTGGACATTAGAAAGAATTTTTTCACAGAAGGGGTAATTAGACACTGGAATGGGCTGCCTGGGGAGGTGGTAGAGTCACCCTCCTTGGAAGTATTTAAGGAAAGACTGGATGCGGCACTTATTGCCGTGGTCTAGTTGACCATGGTGGTGATCAGGCTTAGGTTGGGCTTGGAGGTCTCTTCCAACCTAATTAATTCTGTGATTAGCTTTTTAAATCTGATGCCCCAAAAATTTGAGGAAGCTGAGTTCTAAAAGCTTCCTCGCTGTGGACAGTGTGGCATAGGAGCAGCTGAGGGACCTGGAAAAGTCTCAGGGCTGATCTGCTGTGTAAGGGAGTAGAGCAGAGCAATTCTCACTGGGCAGCAAAGCTGGCCCTAGGGCTCTGTCCTTAGTAAAATGTGGTGTTTTAGGGTTTGCATCAAAAGCCCTATTTCTTCCTCTTGGCTGGCAGAGGGGATGCTCACACCTTACAGGTCGGCTGGACTTTTATTTAGAGATAGAATTAGCCCCATAGTCACAGACAGAGCAGCTGTGCTTCCTCAAAATTTGGCCTATAGGGGAATAAGCCAGGAGATTCATACAATAATGCCACCATACTTAAAAGCAGTTTCATCTTGAAACTACACCAGCCCAACCTATTAGTAGCTAACTCAGCCTAGCTGTTACTACTAGAAGAGACACAACAGCAGTCTGGCTCTTCTTTCTATCCCCAGCCATGCCATCCTGTTCCTTGGTGCCACCTTTGATGAATTGATGAATTCACCTTGGTGAATTGATTCAGGTAGTTAAACCAGCAGGAACCCTCCACCGCTTACTTTGTTTTTCACAAGTTCTTTATCTGCCAGTTTGGTGCCTTGAATCAGTTCACTGCATGGTCAGCTAAGCGTCAGCATGAGCAAGGGGCTGTGGAGAGGGTAGGGTCTCCTGGTTTGTGCGCACTGATACATATGTTCATTAGCTTAGCTGCAAAGTGAAGCCACACAGTAAATACAGGGAGAGTTTTGAGTGGGCAGTGATGTTCAATGGACAAGGCATCTGTTTGGAAATGAGAGCAAGCCCTTATTTTGTGTCACAGAGGCAAGGAGGAGCGGGAGGTTAGGGATCACTTAAGCATTATTTATTTTATTGATTAGTGGCTCTTGTGGGTTTACCCTGAGCCTTTCTTCTTCCCTTTCCCTCATCTCCAAAGTTCTCTTTGTCTTGAAACTCTGAACCTTGTTTTAAACCCTTGCTATGCCTTGAGCAGGATTTATTGTTTGTCAGGACACCCAAAGGAGGTCATTTAGCTTTGGGTGGAGGCTGAAACTGCTTGTTTAAGTTTTCAGAGAGAACCCCTAGATAAACGAATCCAGCTCTTTCAGCTGCTGCCAATTCCTGGCAGAAGGGTTACATAAACATACTCTAAACCTCAAGGGTATTATAAATAAATCTTTTAAAATATTAACTTTTTTTAGTCTCTGAATGAACAAAAATGGTGCTAAACTGATTTAAACCTGTAATAAGAAAAGAATAAACCAGTTGTTTATAAAAAACAATCCCAACCTCATTCTCAGTGTGCTGACATTTGTTTCTTATTGTTCTGTACCTTTACTGTTCTTACTAAATTACTTTTTTCTTTAAGAAAATATTCCATGTGTCATGTGTAGTTATTGAAAAGCTTCTTCAAGACTGTATAGATTCTAATAAGTTAGCTTTTTGTGCCGCCAGCTCAGTGGAAGTAAGGATTTGGCTTAATGTTTTAGTGAGTTTTGAACACTATATAAAGATTGAAGTATTGTAAGAGTCAACCACAAACCTTTTTAAATTATCTCCTTGTGTTAAGGAGCACATTTCATCACCTTTTTCAACATTTCCCTCAGAAGCTGAAAAGTGACTGCCTCTCTGATGTGTACTTCTTACTGAAGTATTTTGTCCCTCTGACTCCTCAGACAAAACTCTGAAATCCTTTGGCAGCAGTGCTAGTGACAGCAACAGCTGGTTTAGGCAGAGATAATTCAGTTATTACTCTAACCTGGCATTTCTGGGGAAAAAAACCCCAAACAAACAAGTTCTGGACAAGGAAAACATGGAAACACTGATCAGTTATAGCTGACTCTTGTTAAAAGAACATCCAGATATTACTTGTCAACACAGAAATGAGAAAAAAAGACCCTCATGGTCAAACACAAGTGGAAGTTTAGGAGGTCTACATATAGTCATGTGTTTGTACCAAAAAACTCTTCATGCAGAGGAGAACAGAGGGGGAGAGAGAGAGACCTGCCTCAAAATATCCAGTGACCAGAGGCTAGGGTGTTCACTGGGATGTAGGATGGTCACTGGGATCCCTCATCTCTAGCAAAGAGAGCAGAAATATGCACAATGATCTGGGAGATCTGTTCTCTACATTTACATGGGCAAGGATATATTCTCCCTCTCATTTGCCTCATCTGAATAATCCTGGATTCAAGATTATCAGAGTTAAGGAAAAATTTGTGTGGGCTAACAATAGTGTTTCCTGCCTAGTTCCGTGCCACAGTGAACAGGCCTATGCAGTTATTTTACCTGAACGACTAAAATTATTCAACCAAAAATCTTTGTTTAAAGGAGTGCACTAAGAAAATGTGTTTAATGGCAGTTGTTTCAGTCATGGCCACAGAATAATACATTAATACATGTGCTAATAAGCACTAGGCCACTTTAAAATGCATTTTTCCCATCTTCCGTGGTTTAATCATCTCAGTCTTTAATTACAAAGTAGATGAAAAATTCCCAAAGGATGTTGCAGTGAAAGGGTTTCATCTTTGTTTGCAGCTCCCTTTTTTATTTGTTGTATGTTTGTCTGTAGATAAATTGCTAGTAAACTTTTGTTTATTTCTTGTTACTGTTGTGCTCTTTCACTCCCTGGTTTCAAGCACAAATGAGGTTGTACAAGATGGTATGCTAAAAGCAGAGGGACACAAAGGTCTTGGTGATTTAATGGAGTGTGAGGACCACTGCATGCTTCCTTGGCTTTGTGCTATAGGACTGAGCTGGAGCGACTGTCCTTCAGAGTGAAAGGAAATTGCAATTTTTCCTTATCCACTGGCACCGTTGCCAACCATGGGCATACACCACTGCACTAATAGGAATTGCTGCTCATCTGACATTCTCAAGCCTCCTGTGGTTTTACCTGGGATTGAGGTTTACTCTTATGAAATGAATGGATCTATTAACACACTTTAGATACACCATCAAGTAAAGGCCAGGTATTACCAGCTCCCAATTACTTCTGATTCAGACTGCAGACTTGTGAGTGAAACAGTGGATGTTCAGGTCATGCAACTTTTCGATACCTATCTTTTGTTAGGATAGTCTCTTATCTCTTTTTAAACAGTGGATTAAAATAGGACTTCTACAGACAGTAATTGAGAATACAGACTTCAGCACTCAGATCATGCTAATTGACCTTGGCCTCTAACTAACTCTCTCCTGGCTGTATGTTATGGATGATCTCTGACCAGGAACCTCTACACAGCTGTGCCACATTCTTTGATCACACAAGCAGGCAAAAGCAGAACTTGGGGCCAAGTTTTCAAGTGTTTAGTGCATCCTAACTGCTCAGCTTCCATTCTGAGATCAAAATAACACCTTTAGAATTAAGAGGCCTTTTCTGTTAATCTAATGAGTGCCTTTGAAAATCCTGCGCTCTGTGGGGACAATGTAATCTCTTCAGAATTTTGTCTCTAGTTTTTCAAGACCCGTCCTAAAGCCTTCGTGCTGCCATGAGAAGAGGTGACTTGCTTGGCTGCCCTTGCACAGGAGCTGAAGCCCACACAGACACAGTTTAGTTCCATGTTGTTGGCTAGTGTGACACACTTACAATATCAGATGCAAATACAGTTAGTATTTGAATGGAATTCACAAAGTGTGTGCTTTTAAGATAAAGTAAAGCCAAGTCCTCCTGCTGCTGCTTTGGATGCAAATTTTTTGTAATGAATTCTTGGGTTTATCTGTGTCCCTTATCTTGCACCTGTTATCATCTTTGTTGTAAAAAGCTTAGGGGTGAGCTTGCCAAATGATATGCCCCATCTGTGCTACCTGGATAAACAGTATTAGCAAGAAACATGCAAACTGAAAAGCCACAAGTTCTTGACATACAGGTGCCAGCACTTTTTCTCTGGCTAACAAGGACAAGGTCTTTGTGTTCTTTCAACCACTTGCCAATCTGTTCTTTGAAATTGTTGTGAAGTTGTTGGGAGGGGGATGAGAGAGAGAGAAAGAGAGGAAGCTGGGGGTGTGCAAACTGGTTTGGGGCGTGTGGATGAAGTCAACTGCAAATATAACAAGGATTTTATTGGAATTCACCAAGTGAATGTTTTTTTTCCCCAGAGCGAAAATTGAGCTAAATGTTGTGTCTGCTGTATTGAAGGTGGGTGTATCTGTTGTGAACCCTGCTCTTGTTTATATGTCTTTGCTTGGACCCCTGCAAACCAGACTAACACTCAGAAGGAGGAAAGGTGAATAACGAGAAACTGCATCACTAGGACTTGTCCCTGACAAGTCTGGAAAGAAGTGACAGCAGATACAGAAGAGTGAGAGAGGCCTCAGGCATTTGGGCAAGGAGGCAACAGCAGAGAGAACAATTTGTTCCAGAACCTTATCATGTTCTACTGAGATCTCCACATTTCTCTATGTTTTCTTTTTTAGAAAGTTACAGGAGGGACTATTATTGAGTAATAGAATCATAGAATCATAGAATCGATTGGGTTGGAAAAGACCTCCGAGATCATCGAGTCCAACCCTTGGTCCAAATCCAGTCCATTTACTAGATCATGGCACTCAGTGCCACGTCCAATCTGCGTTTAAAAATCTCCAGGGATGGTGAATCCACCACCCCTCCGGGCAGCCCATTCCAATGCCTGATAAAAGCACAAGGTTGGCAGCTGGTCTTCTGAAGTCCTGTCACTGAGTTCCTGTGGCAACACGTGTACTGTCTGCAATAGTCACATCTGAGAGAAGCTTACACTTCATGAACCAGGTCGTTTTAACTGACTCGTATCTTTAGTGTTCAGATCTGAGGGCCTTTTGGGTGCGCAGGGTACATCACTATTACACATCAGCGGGGACACAGGGTGGTATGAGACCTGTCCCATTGGGGAAAGTTCCACAGGCCTGTTTCCAACTTTGCTACCTGAGACAGAAGGGATGAGACCAGCAGCACTCACTGTGGCTGGGTACAGACATCTCCCTCTTCTGCCATTTATCCTCTGCCTTGCACTCCCTGTGCAGGCATGCTGGTGCTTGTTACTTTTGTGTGTTAGACTGCAGAATTTGTTAGAGGGTAGAACTTATGTGTTAGAGGGTAGAACTTGGCATCATGAATGCCCTGCAGAGGAGTTTACCCAATACCATTTCAACAAGAGACAGACTGAGGACCTGCATTCCTTTTGCTGCCTGCCACACAGGTCTGTATCTGCAAAAGCTAGGAAGGATCCCTCGCCTGATCTGCCCGAGCCTTGTCAGTCAGTGAGGATAATTCAAAAGCTGGTTACCCTGGCAGAGTCCAAGATGACAGCATCTTTTGGCACTCGAATATGTTCCACCAGACACAAGCCAGAAACTTCTGCTGTCTTCTCCTTTTTAAAAAACTGGTGGCCTGAGGGGATCCCTTTTTATTATGGTCAATTCAGCCTAATCTCTAACCTGTCCAGGTACTTTAACCAAACCCCAAAGTCTTGCAGGGTTAAGTGTGCTGCCAGGCAGCTGGGCAAAACATTACAGATTTGCTGGCAGTGCTACAGCAACCCAGGAACCTTTGCTGCCTCCAAGGCCCTTATAACAGCTTGTAAAAGGGCTCAGAGAAAACTTTCCATCAGAACAGACACTCCTAGGGTGTTGCAGGCCAGGCAGTGTGCCAGTTGCCAGGGATGAGACAATGCTTTGGGAAGCTCACCTGTAACCAATGACTGGCAGCAACATGTCCAAAAGTTGTAGAGCTGCAAGGACACAGACAGATTCATTTGACTTTTACTCTCTGCCTCCCAGTATCAGGCTTCTTCCCTGGGCATTATACGCAACTAGCCTCTTCTGCTCTCTCTTTCCTTCATCCCAGACCCTCATGGCAGGTGCCAGGCAGTCCCAGTGAGAACAGGCTGTGGAGTCAGCTGCTTAGCAGGAGAATTCCCCAAATCCTGCAAGTCTCTTTTTGAAAAAAGGTTCTTTTTGAAAAAGTTTCTTTGTGAAACCCATTGTGCAAGGGTGCAGGGGTGCTCACTCAATTGAAATACCCTTAAATGATTTGTCAGTTTTATACAGTGCAGACCATAGGGAACAATTGTAGGGACAGGACTGCAGAATACTGCAGTGTAGAGACACCTGCATAGGCTCCTGGGATTCTGCACTTG
Organism: Pipra filicauda; assembly: GCF_003945595.2. NCBI lineage: Eukaryota > Metazoa > Chordata > Aves > Passeriformes > Pipridae > Pipra > Pipra filicauda. The sequence goes on along the minus strand of NW_024104073.1, from coordinate 3,711,725 downwards.
TTCTATTTGTACCTATTTTAAAATGGTTGTTAAGAGGACTCAGGTTTTCTTGGGTTGGTTCATGAGGTGAGTAAGGGATGCTGATGTGCCAGAGATGCTGTGGAAGCCAGCTCTACTGAGATAATGGCACCTCCAGCCACATGCAGAAGCAGGATCTTGGGTGTCTAAGTATTTTTCCTGACAAAGACTTGGGTACTTCCAGCTCTTCAGATCAACAAACTGGACCTGAATGTCCAGATAAACTGCTTTCTGCCTAGTCTTTACCTCAGGCAACTGTGTCCCCTTCTGAAACTCAGCTTGGTTCCTGAGAAGTCACACAGAGTGCTTCCCACCCTGTCACATTGGTCTGCTCCATCTCACAGTGGGATCCTGCTCTTTCAGCTGTCCATGTGAGCATTCCTTTTTGAACATTTCCCCTTACATGATGAAAGGAAGCCCAAGAACAGCTCTAGTTGGCTCTGCTTTGAGCAGCAGCAGCAGTGGAGCTGAACTAGATGATCTCCTGAGGCACATTCCAGGCTGACAGAATCCACTGATTCTGTCATTCTGTGACTGTGAAAAATGTAAATGATAGTATCAGTCCTCACTGGATGAACAGAAAACATTTGAGTATCCTCGGGAAGAGTACTTACAATGTAGTAGAAATAGAAAGAACTGCAGAAACCTGCAGAGGAAACAGGGAAGCTGACATTCTGGTTGTGGACATCACACTGAAGTAACTTACAAAGTGCTTCAGGGAAGTGGACAGATAGTAAAATATCCATGTAGCCAGGAAATAATGCCATTTTTTTCCCCCCATCCCCTGACCCTGAGCACATGAAGAACCTAAAAAGCAGAGCCATCGGAGATAGGGAAACTTCACACCTCCTTCAGCAGTTAGCATCCTTCTTTGTTTACAGATGGTGTTCTTACTCCTCAAAGAGAATCCCTCCCAGCTCTGCTTGGACAAAACAATTTGTCAGATCCAGGGGGCCTAGGAGAGGGGACACACTTGGGCAGGAGCCAGGAGGATCTTCTGCGCGGGGCTTCAGGGCACAAGCATATATAGGAATTTTGTTACCGAAATCTGCAGTCGTAAGTAGAAACAATCACCCCCAAAAACGCTCCTTATCAGCCAACCATAATAACTAGAAGAACGTAGCATTTGCTGGAAAAAATGTGATGCCTAGCTGCTGCTGCCCTGCTTCTCACTTCCCCACATTTTTCTGGTGATGTGCGATCTCAAAGCATTTCTAAAACACCTTTTATAAACCAACTCTTTTCAAATACACAAACAGTCCAGAGTTCAGTTCTGAGCATTATAAATGGTCATGCTAATTAAATGTAGCTAAAATAGTGAAAAGAGTTGCAGGGCAGACGAGATCAATGACAAAACCTTAAAGAGCACAGAAGGGGATAAAGTGCCAATGTAGAAAGGTGATTTATGGTGATTCTCTGGTTGCTGAAACAGAACAATTATTGAGAACCTTAAGGAGAAAGGAGCATTAGGTTGGAAGATTGACGACAAAAAAACATAGGGAAGGAATCCTTTCAGCACCAGTATGGCAAAGCTTCAGTTCTGGGAGGCAGGTCAATGTAGGTCAGCTCTTGCACTGCAAATGCTAAGCTGGGGAACTTCTCTGGTTGCCTTCTTACGCTATGTTGCCTCCACCCCACCCCTCTTTGAAAAAGGGAAGCATTTTGGTGTTGTCAGCTCCTCAATCTAACCAATCCTAACCAAAGGCTGCAGCACTAGACAGCCTGATGCAAGGGTAAAATAAATTGCTCCAGTGTGGTAATTCTTACTTTAGCCTACAGTTAGCAAGTCTGTAAATGTAGGTGGCATTGGGATTTGGCATCTATGAGTGTAAGGGGTCCTTTTGCCATCTTTTATCCTATATAAGCCACTGTCATCTTTTAACACAAAGACATTTCAAGTTCTATCTTCTGTGCATACACAACTGTGAGTTAATTTGTGGCCCCCAGTAACTGCATTAAAAGTAAAGGGAACATGAACTTTTATTCAAAGTGCCATTTTTGTATACTTTCCTATAAAAAGGTGTCCCTGTCCACAGCAGGGGGGTGTAACTAGGTGATCTGTGAGGTCCCTTCCAACCCAAGGCATTCTATGAATCTGTAATTCTATAATCTGAAAACAATGTGTGAAAAGACCTGCCACTCCATATTCTACACAATAAATAATATTCCAGCCCGGCCAGTAAGTCCATCACAACACAAGATTAGAATTGGAGTCAGAATGTTGATTTTTGAAACTTTTTAATTTCTTTGGATGTATGGAGTTACATATTTGAACAATCATACTGTTATGTTTGGACTGTTATTTTATGACCATTACAGGCTGTAATTAGACATAGTTGTCTCATTTTAAAGGTACCATCTTCTTTGTTTCAGGAGGTTTCAGCCAGCAATTAGTGCAATTGGACGGTGTTTCAATAGCCGGTCTCAAGCGAACTCCTATGATGAGTCACACCATTGGCAAAACATGTCAAGTGTGATGGTGTAGTGTCATGTAACAGCAAGTCAGTGTCTTCTGCTAATATTTTAATGACAACTGTCTCAAGTAGTCCAAGTTTTCAGAAAGTGTTTGTTATTCCCACATAATGGTCTGGTTGCAAAATACCCCTGGAGGACAGAGCTAATAAAATAAACAGCTAGTTAGTACAAACTTCTTAATTTAATTGTATTGTGTGGAAAGGAGCAGTTTTCTTGCATGAGAAAGACACTGCTGTTGCCTGGAAAGTTTCCATATGGGCCCTGCAGCTTTCACATTGCTCCAGTCAAAGGTGTCAATCAGACAGTTGCTGCACTTTCACTGTTGCTGACTTGTGCATCTACATGTTCTTCACAGGCTGGCTTTATTCAAAAAGCAATGGATAGCTGTAAAGTATTAGTCATTAATCTGGCACCACTTAGATGTGAAGTATTAATCATTAATCTCACCTCTTTACATGCTGGGTTTGCATTCTAACTTGATTTGCTTGATCATAAGATAATGTTTGCAAACAAAATGCAAGTTCACTTTCTTCTCTGTTTCAGAAATTCATTTCAGAAGCTCCCCATTGTGCTCCTTTCCATCAGAGAGGCAAACAAACCTGCCCAGCTCAGCGAGCCACTGCACTGCTTCCTGCTCGCCATGACTAACACAGTAACACCAGAAGGAAGTTTAAAATAATTTTGTTAGCATTTGGAGCACGAGGTTCGTCTTCAGCCAGACCTCAGACTGTGCTTTCCACAGCATTTGGCTCACTGAAATACCTTTATATAAGCCTAATTGGTATGATTAGAAGAATGAGTCCTTGCAGATGTGTGTTGCTCTAGCAACCTAGGGGGAGGGCAGCCAAAGTGCCCTCCACGTTTAGCGAAGTAATATTAATCATAGTAGGTAAAAGCACTTTATCCTTGCAAAGCACTTGCTCGAGATGTAAGTGCCTTAGCGTGCCACAACAAGGATCACTGTAATGGAGTTAAATAGTTTGAAAACAAGATAAAATTCTTTCAGTAATAACCAAAATTACATGGAGACAGAAACATAGTCAAATGTTGCCTGAATCTTCCAGAATACAGGCAGGAGGATTAGCTGTTCAATGCTTTGATTCCACTGCTGTAGGAACACTGCTGGAGGAAGAAAAACATCAAAGGCATCATAGAAGCAGGAAGAGGCCTATGTTGCTGAGCTTGTCTCACGTTTATCCTACTGAAGGCCCCAGTCATCCAGTGGGAGCACTGTGGGCAGGCTTTAAATCCACCTGCCCCTTCCTCTGTGGTAGAGGGATTCCTTGTTGTTGGCAGTGGATATGGATATGTACAGAAGTGTCGATGGTGCTGGAAGCATAGTGAAAAGGTGATAGATCTCCTGCTTCCCTTGTCACAAGAGTGGGAATAGCTGCTTGGCAGAGTGGATCCAAATGTGTTTGTTCCTGACTCCATCTTGCCTGCCCCAGTAAACTTATACATCTCATCCAAGCAACCTGGTCTCTTTGAAGTGTCAAAAGGACCCCATGAATTACCTGAGTCTCATGACTTAGGACTTGTTTTCATGAACTCTTTTGATTTGATGCCAACAATAAGTATTTTGTATGGTATGATTGTTGCTTCAAAGTTATTAATTTAACACAGTTTTAAACTTTGTCTTGATGTCTTTTCACCTTGAACAGACACACTGTGTTGCTATGGAGTACAAGAAAAACCTGAAGTCAGTGCTGACTGGGACTGAATAATGGGATTTCCATTTCTAAGCTGAAGAAGCAGATGAATAGCATGAATAAACAAGCAAGTCAGAAAAAAACCAAACACTCATCTTGTGGATGATCATGGAAAATAGGGATGAAAAGGGATCTCAAGAAGTCATCTATACCATCCCACTCTCTACAGATGGATAAATTTTATCTCTGTCATTACTGACTAAGTTTTATCTGATCTCTTTTCAAAAGATTTACAATCCCCAGGCAATCTAGCTTAATGTATCATTAGCCTTATTTTTAGAAAGTTTTTCCCAATGTCTAACCAAAGTCTATTTCTGCTGCAATGGAATGTCTTATTAATCTGCAGTATCTGTATTTTTGAAGACTGCTGTCATGTTTCTGTTCTCTTCACTAGAGCCAGCACCCCATTTCTCCAATCTTCTCATGTAGGTTGTGCCTTTCTAGAGCTCTGATCATACACGTTGCTCTCTTCTGTAGCCTGATGAGTGTTTTATCTTACTCAAGCATGGTGGCCCAAGCCAGGCTTGCTGAGCTTCAGCTGATCTTTGCCAGTACTGAGGAAAGTGGAAGAATCACTTCATATATTTTATTGCCTCTATTTATATTTGTGCCTCTCAGTAAGTAGTTTGCTTTTTTTGAACGAGTATGCAACATCTAGAATATTTCTTCAGGGCTGCTCCCTACTCATTTGCTCCTCAGTCTGTGCTTTTGCAGTGAGTTATTCTGAACCAGACATAAAATATTGGATTTCATATTCTTAAATAGCCCCCTATTTTTCTTCACTAGCAATCCCAGCTCTGTAGTTTAATGTGCAATTGCTCAGTTGAATACTGAGTCGAATACTTGTATTTCTTCCAACTTAGTTTCAAATTTTTTTTAGCTTTATCACGTTGATTTGTGCCTGGGATCTATAAACCTTCAGCTTTGCTCTAATTGTAGTCCCAGAGCCCAGGTACAGTCTGTTCATGTGCAGCCTGGACATGGCTCCTTCACTTATCCTGTTCCAGGTACAGTGGTATGATTATAGCTGTTTGACCTGTTGCACTATTGGAAGCTCAGCTGGTCCTGATAATAATGCAGTTATGTTTACTGTCCTTGCAGCTCCGGCCATTACATCTCATTACACCACCTTAATAATTCAAACACTGACATTTGAGTGATAATATGTCCAAAATTTAGGCACAGAGAAAAAGGGTTCTTTCAATTTCAGTGTCTTTTATTTAGCTGTTCTCTTGAACTGTGTGTTTTCTCACAGCATATTCCTCACTCTGTCACAACCAGTCATGATGTTTTTCCAAAAACCCTGGAAGACTCTGTAAGGCCCTGCTTCTGCCAGGAATTTTTCATAAAAAAACATTTCTAATATTTGAGCACTTTCACCACAGCAGGATGAAAGATGTATCTTTAAAATACATCAGGTAGCACGTGTCGAAGCACTGGCACAGGTGAGGCAAATGGCTCTTAGCACATCAGCTGTTGGAGTTGAGCCCTGGGGAATACCAGGATCTTGGAGATTGAGAGCATCACTGTCAAGTTGTCACATTCTGTCACACTGTCACTCATAGCCAAGAAAGTGCTGTTTTGGTGTATATGTTTAAGAATTGAAGCATACTAACTTACTTTCTCTGTGTTTTGGACCACACATGCCAAACTATCAGCTGGAAGAATACCCCAGGAGCATCTCTACTTCACCTTATCGAAGCACCTTTACAACACCTTACTGCCATGTGAAAAGTTCATAGACAACCTCGAGTAGAAAGGGTTAAGTGCAAACTACTCTCTTGCATCATCCCAGTGGAGTGCCTAACTACCTGACCACATCCTACTTATGAGGAACTTAGGCTGAGTTTCGTAGTCTGCCCAAAACCAGGCAACAGGTTAACAACTAAATCTGGAACTACAGGGCTCTTGCTGTAATGGCTGGACAAGATGACCTTGCTGGCAAGTTTTACTACAATCCTTGATGTCATCTCGGGAGTTATATTGTTGTGTAGGGAAGCTAAACCTTTCTATGAACACTGACTTTTCCAGACTGGAGGGGCATGTGGTACGATCTGTCCCTTGCCTGGAGGCTTCATTAGCACAGATCTAGAGACTGAGACCTCATTAATTTGTTATTGCGCAGAGCCAGTTTTAAAATGCTATCTGAAAAGAGCTCCTCAGATGACTGTAATACCAGATCCTGAGCTGCAGCAATTTCATATGCAATGATGATGCTTGCACCTGGTTTCCATGAAATGCTTAACCCCACTGACAAGACCTCCCACACTATTTATTCATTCAGCCATGCTCAGCTGGCACAAAGTGCTGGCATTCATATTTCTGAGCTACATAAACATTCATATATACTTTAATACACTGCAAAAATTATGAATTACACAGAGGCATATATATATAACATGCTAAAATGAGGTTGGAACATGCAAACTAAGAACATTGTGAAGTATTTAGTGGTTTTGTTACCAATGCAGTACCTGAGACCTGGGAGCAGGAAAGGTCACATCTTTTTCATCCACCATGATCACCCCAAGCTTCATTGCAATAGACATTATTTGTTCTTCTCTCAGAAGTACTTGGCCTTTTTTTTTTAATCTATTGGGACTGATGTCAGCTATGTTGAGAAACAGTGGGCGCAGTATTTGCAAGAAACATCCATGGCTGAAAAGAATAACAATGCAGAAGTATGCTGTGTGGCTTTGTACCCTGAAAAGACTAAGAATGCTTTCAAAAATACTGGTAATTTGCAATTAGATGGAGTCTTACAGTTGAAATCCAAGCACATCTAAGCATATGATGGGATTCATATTACTTGGTGCTAAACTGATGTTTCTAATTCTTTTGTAACTCATCACAACAGAACAAAGATAGTGCTCACTATTTTAGGAAGCATATGAATCAGTGGGAGAGCTGAAAGGAAACAAATGGATCACTGGTGAGACTAAAAATGCCTCAGAGATGTGAACGGCGTGTCTGCTGACTCTGCGGTTCTGCAGAAAAACTTCAAGGAAGGGTTTTAAGCCTGGCTAGCCACAGAACAAAACATGTTTTGGGCCGAACAATTTAAGGAGGAAGCACTCTTGCACACTGTCCGTCCTTCCCACGTGATTTAAAACATAGATATGCTGCAGAGAGAGATTGCTTATTCTCTCAGTGGACATTAACTGACAATCATTAAAAAGATAAATCCAACATAGGAAAATAAATTGTATCATCAAGGTAAGTGCCTTCTAAACTCAACCTGTAGTAGCTTATCAAGCAGACTTGCCTATATGTTGGCTGTGGGGTGCCTATCATCCTAACATCACCATTGGAACGAAGAACAAAAAAGATGAAGGGTTAATAACCATGGTAATAATCTGTCAACATCTGAAGCATGCGGGAATTTCATAAATGTAACAAATGCACGTTCAATGCCATAGTAAAAAACTCATGGGTCATTTCCCTTTCAGATGTTAAGAACGCTATGCTTGGCTGTGTAGGAGGGAGGTGTGCTTGTGGAAAGGCTCTCTAATCACATGGCAAAGAAGAGAACAGTGAAGATCGTGATTCCTGGCTGTACCCAGAGGTAAAATAGAGTCTTTTCTTACTGAGTACTGAAGGAGAGGACAGGTTCAGGCTAGAATAGTGAAAATATGCTGGACTTCTCCTAGTACAAGAGACAAATATGAGAGAGGACAGAAAATCTTGTTGGAAAATGTTTGATGAATGCCTCTGGGCTCAGTAGAAAAATCATGCACATAATGACACAAGACAAGGCATCTGTCCCTGGCTCCTTGCTGGCTGGCACTACCTGCTGAGATGCCTGGCATGCTCCAGCCCGAGCTAACAATTCACATGCTGCCACTGAAGGTGCTCTAGAAAAAAGCAGAGCTATTCAGACCATCAGAATCTATACTGACTTCTGAGAGGATTTTTATTTTGACAAAGTGGAGGAAAAGAGCTCAAAGTGTGGCTAAAACTTACCATTATTTTTTCAGTCTGGCTGTGATTTACAATGGCTTCCTGCCAATGGCAATTTGAAGACAGAGTTATACCTGGTTTTGCTCTCAAACAATACGAAAAGCAGGATTTGTGTTTTGACAGTTTCAAAGGAAAAAGAGGTTTTTTCTAACCAGCACTCTGCTGAAAAGAACAACAGGTTGGATGTTTTAAGGTAATAGTTCTTCCACAGAAAATGAAATCCCTCAACTTTTTCAGTCTGGTTTAGAGGATCATATCCAGTAATTTCTGCCTCCTTGGATCTTGCTCAGCCAAATCATGAGGCTCCTAGTCATGTCAAAATTGGATTCTTGAATTCGCTGAATTCATGCTCTAGAAATACAAGAAACAGGTCTCTAACACCTGTTTTGCATAAAAGTCTGGAAAGGCCTGCTCTTACTCAAAATTGTAACTCGCTGTTTGGGAAAATAGCATTAGAAACTTGTGACTTACAGCAGAAGCAATCAATCTGTCATCTTGAAGCCAATGTTGCAGAAATCTTTGCACTAACTTAAGTCAGGGGAAGAAGTGCAGTAAAGGAAGTGCCTGTTTTAGTTGGGATTGATATTTAAATCTAGAAGTCCACTTAAAAAATGGGATTGACATTTGTACAAGGACATAAATGTTAGACTGTGCATTTTTAAGCTTGGATCTCTTCAGGCTATTCATGCTTTAAACAGCAGGTTTGAAGTGTTTGTACCTAACTTTGGACAGAAAAGCTTGGGCTTTTTTGAACAGCGGCTAGTGTCTTTTCCATAGGAAAAGAAAAACCAAGCCAACACAACAGTATTTCATTGTGGTTATTCATAAACTTGAGATATTTTTAAAATTATAAACCCCAGATTTTTCTTCATAACGTATTCAGTAGGACAGACCAAACTCTATCTGACAGCGGTGACCTTTCAGAATCACACAGAATCTCTTCCTATACAGCACAGGGCTTTCTGCCACAGCCAGATGGAAGCCATGGAGCCGAAGGCTTTAGACTTTGTCTTAATCAGGGTTAGGTTGAGGGCATCGGGTTTTAACTGAACATTAAACTGAAACTTTGGTTTTGGTAGCTGTGCTGCACTGCCCTTAAACCAATGACACATGTCAGCAAAGGTGAATGGTGTGGAGGTTCCTGTACAGATATGCCAGGTGCTTTCCACGTGGGCATGATGGATGTGTTTGCACAAATCACTCAGAGTGATACCAAGCTGTTTGTTACATATTGTTTGGAAAGTATTTTTATTTATCTTTATCTGGAGGATATATCTTGTCCAAAGTCTAGAGGGAGTTTATTTTTTCAATCTGTGCAAGTTCTGTTTGGTGTGGTTCTCCCTCCTGCTACTCAGTGTTTCCAGTACAGAGATAGATCTGTATTCTCACCTACCATTTAAACAGGCATGTCTGCAGAATAGGGCCTCTCCAAGAGGCACAACACATGGCAGTGCTTTGTTACAAGCTCAATGCACTCATTGTAACTCGCAAGTCTTGTGGTAGGAAGGTCACTCTGTACTCCACGGCTAGACATATATTGTGCCTGCTAAATACTGCTGTAGTATTTCATCGCAGTGGGAACCTGGACAATAGGTCATGCCTTGCATTAATGTGTAGGATCTTGAAAAATCAATACAAATAACAGAGTACTGCTGCACAGTCGTTTACTGTTCCCAGGACACATAGAGCAGCAATGGCTGTGCCATTAAGCTGCCACTGAGCACACAGCACAATGGACACTCCACTAACTCCTACCAATAAATTCAGAATCATGCAAGGTCATGTATTATTGGAAATATGAATGGTTCCCTTGCTCCAGAGATCTTTTCAGAATATTTTTCTGGAATACAAATATAAGAGTCAAATTCCTCAAGGGAAGGCCAGTTTCTGACTCAGCTTTTGCATCTAGCAAGCCCCAGACTTACTGTATTTTTTTTGCTGTCTGAGGGCCTGATCTAACAACCATTAGAATTGATAGAAAGGCTAATTGATTTGAAAGACTTTGGATAAAGCCACAACCCCCACCACGACAATCACCAGAAAATTTATCATTGACCTCAGTAAGTGCAGGATGAAATACCTGGGCTCTTGGTCAGCAGGTATTTGAGTCCACACACATAATTTATTTCATTGTAAACAATTTATATACCTAAGTGCTAGTCAGATATGGAACAAAAGCATGCTGGTTGCCAGGCTGAGAAGAGGGGTAGCTTTTAGATCTAACTTTTCCTGCCAACGTTATTTGGAGGAAAAAATAAGCAAGTTCATTGTTTCCACCATTTTGTGATGATAGAGAATTAAGAAATAAGTGAGATGAAAAAGAAAGATATTGAGAGCAACACTACAGAAAGAGGAGAGGTTCTATCCCTTCAATTACTCCTCAGGGGACTTTCAAAAATATAAAGAGTGACTTTTTAATTTCATGAGAAGTCTGTGTCTCAAATACAACCCAAGCTTTCCTAGGGCTTGCCTATACTGGAAAAATACATTATGTTAATTGATTAACACGTAGTGCTTAATATAACAGTCAGTATAAACAAAGACTACCACTTTAACATTTTTTGTTGTTGTTGACCTGAGGTAACCCAGCTGCCAAACATGACAGTTCTTGTCTACACTAAGTGGTTTGTATTGCCTTAATTAACGTGCTCTAACACAATGTAGTTTTGCAATACAGATTAATCCTTTGGGGCATTTATTCTACACATTTAATTTTCTGTCGCCTATCTTGAATTTGCAGACATGCGCTGCTTCTGCCATCTCCCCTCCCCTTTCTATGCTGGAGCCACTATCATTGAAAAGAGAGACTTTGTAGTTGTTCTTGTTTGTTGTTTCAACTTATAAACTGAAAGTTCAATCAAACATACAATCAGTTTATGCCCCTTGATAATGCTGTAATTGTAAAAATAAAGTTGATCTCATAATTCAGGAAAGATTAGTTCAGCCTAGAAAAGTATCATCAAATACCAAACATTGGAAGTTTTTGCAAAAATATTGCAGACTGTACAGCTAGGCAGTTTCTCGGTCAACTTACATAGCCTATTCCCAGCCAATAGGAAGGCACTTTGCAGCGTTTTTCCAAAATTTACTTTCCCTATTTTGTTTTACATAGAAAAGCTTTGTCCTTACAAGAAAATAAAGAAGAAACACTAAAGAAAGAGAGAAAAAAAGTGGACAAAAAAAGATAATTTTAACACTGAGGTTAAAAGCTCAAGAGGTTTATCTGGACTCCAGCAACCATAACACTCTCATGCTGCACACCTTGTATTTTAGTACAAAATGTTATTTTTTTGCAATAAGTTATTCCTCGGCACTACTGAAACCATGAAAAATCCTTAATTGTTATGGCTAGACATCACTGATTCATTTCACCATCTTCTGAAGGACGCAGATATTTGCCTGGCCAGCGTTCACTGCAGTCTGAAGCGACTATTAGCTGTCTGATATATTCAGAGTTGTATTAAGTGACTGAAGGTGTGCAGCACGGCCACACCAGCTCTCCTGGGCAGTAACTTCACTGCCTGGAAATTCCTTTCAGAGAGATGTGCAGCTAAAAGGAAAAGTGCTGCATTTACATTCATTGCCTCTTCTTTTTTCGTAAAAGAAAAGAAGGGGGTAAGTGACCTAATGCACAAGTTTTCTAGGGCTTCAGGTGTGTGACTTGGAAACTTTACAGCCCAATTAAGGTGCTTCAGCCTTACAAATGTTGAGGGAGGTGATTCTTTTCCTCTATTCTGCTCCTGTGAGACCCTACCTGGAGTGCTGCGTCCAGTCCTCAGAACAGGAAGGACATGAACCTCATAAGAGAGATATGGAACTCCTGGAGAAAGTCCAGCAGAGAGCTACAAAGTTGATCAAGGGACTGGATCATCTCTGTTACGAGGACAAGCTGAGGCAACTGGGCCTGTTCAACCTCAGAAAGAGACAGCTGAGAGGGAATCTCATCAATGTCTGTAAGTATCTGAAGGGAGGGTGTCAAGAGGAAGGACCCAGGCTCTACTCGTGGTGCCAAGCAATAGGACAAGGGGCTAAGGGCAGAAACTGATGCACGGGAAGTTCCACCTGAACATGAGGAAGAACTTCTTTACTGTGCAGGTGACCACACAATGGAATAGATTGCTCGGAGAGGTTGTGGAGTCTCCCTAACTGGAGATATTCAAGAACTGTCTGGATGCAATCCTGTGCCATGTGCTCTAGGATGACCTGCTTGAGCCAAGGGGTTGGACCAGATGCCCCATTGTGGTCCCTTCCAACCTGACCAATTCTGTCATTCTGTGACCTGTTGGAGTGGCTCCAGGGGAGGGACACCAAGAGGATTAGTAGGATGGAACACTTCCTGTGAGGAAAGTGTGAGAGAGCTGGGGTCGTTCAGCCTGGAGAAGGCTCCAAGGAGACCTTCTAGATTTTCACAATGAGGGTAGCAAGGCACTGGAACGGGTTACCCAGAGAAGCTGTGGATGCCCCATTGCTGGACATGTTTATGTTGAAAGGAGCTCTGAGCAGCCTGGTCTAGTGGAAGGTGTCCCTGCCCAGGGCAAGGCTTGGAATGGGGGGGATCTTTAGAGTCCCTTCCATCCCGAGCCCTCAGCGCGGGGGCGGGGCCGGGCGGGCGGAGGGCGGGTCTGGGCGGGCTGGCCCCGCCCCCTCCGCTGCCCACCCGCCCGTCACGTGCGTTAGCGACAGGCGGTGGCGGCGCCCATTGGCGGAGGCGCGGGGGGCGTGGCCGGCGGCCGGTCCGTCAGCGGCGCCGCGGCCGTGACAACAAAGGGCTCCGGAGGCGCCGGGGACGCGGAGCGGGGGAGCTGCGGTCCGGTGAGTTCGCTGTGGGGGCGCCGCGGGCACCGGGCACTGCCGCTGACCCGGCTGTGATGGTGTCCTGCGCTCTGAGCGCTGAAAACCAGTAGCAACAGCGGAGCTCCCGTTTCCCTGTGCGTCCATCCCGGCTTCTCTCTGCCGGGAAGGCGCCGGGGCCGGGAAGTGTTTGGCGTTTTCCCGGCTGTGGAGCAGCGGCAGTGCCTTCCGTGCCTCCCGTGCCTCCCGGCCAGCCCCGGAGCGCGGCCGGGAAGGTGCGCAGCTGCTGTGGGCGCTGCCGGGTCACCCCCGGCGCCGCTCGGAGCGGCTTTTTGGAGCCTCCTGGTGGTGGTGGAAGAGCTGTGAGGTGGGGCACGGGGGGATCAGGGATCGGCTCGCTCTGGCAGAGAACTGCACAGTGACTTGCGGATGTCATTTTTGGGTTTTGTTTGATTTTTGCTTAGCACGTACCGCATCTCCTTTGTTAGGTTAGGAAAAAAAAGGAAAAAAATACTTCTTTTTAGTGCGGCGATACTTTATTGTTGCCATTCATTGGATATGTTATCTGTAACAGCCTCTTAATCATTGCTACAGCTGACTCAGTTCTTCCCAGCCTTATGTTTTCGTGCAGCTGATAGTTCCTGCCTAAGAACTTGAAAATCTCTCTCGGTCTCTGTCCCGTTTTCCTCCCCGAACGGTGGCCCTGGATAACAGTGTAACTTCTTGGTCGCCTTCTGACTTGCACAATAGCACATGAGCGTGGCCTTTTTAAAGGCACTTGTCCAAAAGGATGTCAAAACATCAACCGGTATCTGAATGATTCAGATGTTTTTTTGGATCCTCCTTGGGGTGGGGGAAGGGGAAAATAGGGCAAACTGCTTTTGATCTATAGAAAGACAGTTGTGGGTCAAAAGCTGATGTTTGTTTAGCTTATGTTCTCAGGAACAGTGATCTCTGCTTGTTAGAAGCTAATTACTTGATGCTGCTGTGATGCCTCGAGACTTAATATAGGAGTGTCAGCTCTCATCTTTCTACACTCTGCAACAACAAAAAGACGGCCTCTGCCTGAAGGTACCTTCAGGCTTGATCTAGGAAGGAGGCAGCACATGTGTGTGGGAGTACAGGGAAAGCCAGTGCTGATCAGCAGCTGTGCGGTGGCTTGCTAGTTAGCCTAAAAAAAACCAAACTCTTTTCTTCATAGGCCTTGTGCCAGGAGAGTGTTAGGGAAAGAAGTGGAAGGTAGCTGGAAAGCTACAGACTTCAGGCATTCACTCAGAGTTCATTTCCGTATCCGTGGTAAGCTCTGCCTATAATTGAAGCACTCAAACCTTCTCAAGAAGGTGCTTAGGAACACTGTGGGCATTTGGCATTTCCTTAGGTAACCCATCCAGGGCTTAGCAACCTTAATGGTTAAAAGTGTTTCCTGTCAGTAACCACTGAAAGCTGAACTTTACTGCAGTTTAAAGTCACTTCTGCTTGCTCTGAGTGTAGAAGGTGGCAATAAATGTTTACCTCTTTCTTCATATAATTTAGTACTGTTGTAATTTTTGCCTTCCCTCTGTTAAGCCTTTCCATTTTTAAAATTTTATCAGTTTTCTTTAGACTTCTGATCATTTTTGTAGCTGTCATAAAGAGAGCCCTGACGTTTCATTTTTAAGTGTGGTCCTTAAAAATAGACTTTTTTCACAACTGCAGCTGAGCCAGTTGTTTCTGGTCTTGTTTTTTCCTGTAGTTGATAGTTTCTGTTGAGGAACTAGTGTGCATAACTTCTTGAGTTTTGCTGTACCTTTCCATATTGCTGCTGAAGACTACTTTAAATTCTACTCCTATTCTTTTGTGCTATTTGAATAAGGAGGAAGCTGCATAAATGTGTACAGAAGCAGTACTGTATGGAGCAGGTGCTTGTCCTTGCATTGAAAAAGTAGGTGATGGGGTCTGGTGTCCTGGGATAAGATGACATAGGAGGCCCAAATGACCCTTTAGTGTGGCCTGAAAGTTCTAGGGTGACAGAGGGATTACTGGCCTTAAATAATAATCTTAATGGGTTGTATCTTCTTTTAATGGTTGAGTTTGTCTAGTGTAGTGTGTTTTTCTCTCTCTTTCTGAATGCAGGCAGTCATACTGTCTTACCTGCATATATTCTTCTCTGTTAAATTATCAAACAGGTATTTAATCTGTAATGATTCTGACATGCTGTGATGATTCAAATATTACTATGGCAAAATTAACTTGTAGTGAAATCAGTGGATATATTTCCCATAGTCTTCACTTTTTTAGCTACTTTAATGGCTTCTCCTTATTGGCTCATTTATAAATATCAAAGGCTGTAAGCATGCTGATCTGAGGTGTTTGAACATTCAGCTTCTTGGTACTAATGGGATTTTTCATCTTAATTGCCAAATGCAGAGTTCAGGCTTATGGTGACCAGTTACATGTAGATTTAGGGAAATGTATTAAGAAATAAACATTGGGTTTAGTTAGCATACATGATACTTTTCCATGCTCCTTAGACTTACCATACGTGACTAGTTGGGTGGTTGCTGTGAAAACGATCCCACTGGTAACCGGTGCACTTTGAACCTGAAGACAGGATGTGCCTTCCTACTTTGTTAACTTGTAGGCAGTGGCCCTGAACTGAGTGTGATGGGAGAGAGAAGAAACATTGCCTTAAGCTTCCTTGAGAGCCCTCACAGGGGCTCTTCTTTGTCAACAAAGGAGATGAGTTGTCTGGAGCAGAAAATATGCACTTGCCCTTCACATCCCCCTCTGACCCAGAGGAAGACAGGCAGGGAGCTGGGAGAGCACCTTGGTGAGCATAGACACAAGGCTCCTGTACAAGAGTCCTCCCCTCTCTTAGGAGAAGGTGAGACTGACAACTGAACAGACCTTTCCATGGGGAGGAGGATTGAGGGGAAGGCAATCAGCTCCCACGGGAGACCTTTTTGGTGTTGTTGGTTTTTGGTGTTTTGTTTGGGTTTTTTTATACATATCTAGCTGGGAGGGGATTGTGAATACCAGTGAACCTGCCTCTCCTCTTTGAGGAAAATATTCACTGGTAGCTCCGACTACACTAGCAAGGGGGCTTTTAACTTGTTCCCCCGGGGTTGTTACCTGTTGCTTTGTCATTAAGACCCTTGTCATCATTTTTTGCAGGTTCACATAAACTCTTTACAAGTCATGCCTCTGCATGTCCCATACCTAAGCTGATAAAGCATCTATGCACTTTAATCTCAAGTCTGTGCCACTCTGCTAGTACAGTGTTAGCTGTGCCTTGAACCTTGGATGTAACGACCTACCAGCCAAAGTCTTGTTCCTGCCTTAGTAATGTTTCAGAGGTTAAATAACATGCTCATGGGAGAGATTGATAGCTTGTCCAGCCAAGAGCCAGAGTTCAGTGAGAAAGAAGACGACGAGTGGATTCTAGTTGACTTTATAGGTAAGATGTCTGTCAGACATAAGCTCTGCCTTTGTCATGCTCTGGCTTTTGTTTGTCTTACTTCCAGGTGAACAAACCAGTAGCTTGGAGAACCTTTATCTAAGTAAAACCAGTGTGGGATTAGAGTATAGGGTGTCTTCCAAACAAATGTACTAAAATATGTTGAGTAAACTGGTGAGAAGAATGATGTCAGGTTTATAAGCCTGACACAGATTCAGCAGAACCACCTGTACAGATAAAGTATATTTGACTTATTACGCAATTATATAGCTTTACTGATAACAGTTGCTTCACATGTCTAACATGGCTTGCCTTTTTTCCTCTCTTGCTTTATAAAGTAAAAACTTGCGTATGTGCTAATAAGAGGTTTATTTCTGTTTTTTTCTTGTTGTTTTTTTTTCTTTTCATATTCTGTTTTTGACTACGTGCAACCTTGTTGTTTTTGACCTCCTGTGATCACCAACATCCATGGGTTCCTCTCCACTGACTAATGGTCACCTACAGCAGACACTTGCACTAATTGTTCTGTGGAGGAAGCAGACATTGTTGAAGAATCAGCCACGGATGGCTCACCCGTCTTCTCTTGTTTATCGTCTCCCTTGGAACACTTGCCGGAGGCCAGCGAGTCTTGCTTCATCCAGTTTGAGTCATGTCCTATGGAGGAGAGCTGGTTTATTACCCCTCCCCCATGTTTTACTGCAGGTGGATTGACCACTATCAAGGTGGAAACCAGTCCGATGGAGAACCTCCTAATAGAGCATCCCAGCATGTCTGTGTATGCTGTCCATAATGCCTGTCACAGCCTTAATGAGACTGGATGTGGAGATGAGGAGTTTCACAGCCCAGGTAGTCCCAGGTATGTGTGAATTCTTTGTCAAGCAGCTCTGTTCCTGAAAATATCTGGTTTCTACTTGATCAACTTAGACACTTAATACTGAATTTTCCAGCGTATTTCAGAGCAGGTGAATAAAGCATGAATACTACATAAGGTGGTCAGGGCTGCCTGCCTGCTTAGAAAAATGTTAATACAAGATGACTGTGTCTGGAAACAGCTGGGTATGCTATTTTGATACTACAATGAATATTGATGGAGCCTAATTACTCCCTTGCAGAATATGTCCCAGTCGTGTTGAAACTGCTGGCAGTTCACTGTATATCCAGTAATGTACATATGAAAGCACTTTGCCCCCTTCACAGCTCTATGTTTCTTTCATAACTGCTGATTAATACCTATTCAGTCACCTTGTGAGATGAAATCTAGGGGCTTGGGTTTTGGGTGGGTTTTTTGGTTTTTTTGGGTGTTTTTTTTGTTCCTCAACATAGTGATAGATAAGGATAGGATTAAATTTTTCCACAAGCAGCTTGTGAAACAAAAGCAACCCAGAATATTTCACAAAACTTTGTGCTGTGAACTTCTGCTTTTAGCAAAGTAAGAAGTTGTACTTTTTGGGTCCTAAAAATCTGACCATGTGGGGTTATTGCAGAGGCATGTTTGTCATGCACTGCTTCTTTGGTGTTTGTGTGTACAGCTATACAAATATAGTATACGTAGATGTATACAAATACTGTTTCTTTGCCATTATGACCCCTCATGTGCCCATGCATTCATTGATTTTGAAATAATTGGGTGTTTTGTGAATCCCAGTTAATAACAAAGACTGACTCTTCATCCCAGCTTATTTTTGCTTATGTCTAGAAGCAATAATAAAAAAGAGAGCAAAACAAACAGAGAAAAATAAAAAGAGAAAATATTATAGTATACTAAGTTTTGATATACAGGAAGAAATGAGTGTAGGGTGAAGTTGCTGCAGGTAGATGCCTATTGACGTCTCTGATCAGCTCCTTGCTGTATTTTAAGTTCTTAGTTCAAAGAAACATATGACTTTGAGATGATGTGCTGCTGTATAATATTGAAGTGTAGTGCTGATACTATTGGTCTTTGGGTGGAGGATTTGTATAATTGGGGAGGGCAGTTTATGATGTTAAGCATCAGGGGTCTAGCTTAACTTAAACAGGGAGAAACTATGAGCACACAGCACCTTTAAAGTGAGGGTCTGAAGTAATCTGCAGAAGAACTGGAGGCTGCAAGTCATGCCCTGGAAAAAGACAGTAAACCAGTTTATCTAAAATACCAATTTGCAGTGTAACACTCAAAGTTGGATACTGACTTTTCAGTGACTTGAACTAGGGATACTGGTATAAATTCTTCTGGAGAATAATCCTGTCTCGTACAGTACAGTTAAGCTGCTTTAATGTGGGGGGAAGCTAAAGGTATGATGATCTTCAGCTGGCATGTAATTAAGTTTCTTCACACTGAATTCTGTGCTGTTGCTTTGTCAGAAGATCTAGGCTCTTATATTGGTTACTTTGGGTGGCAGAACTGGGACAAGTCTAAAGCTGAGGTAGACTGCAGAAACTGGGAACATTGATTACACTGATTTTGCAGTAAGTTTCAAAAGCTGTTTTGAAGTCTCTAGTGGTTTAATGGTTGGCCATTTAACATTATAGGGCCAAGAAAAGCTGCTTAAGGCACACTGGCACAGTAAGTACTACTGTTTTGGGACAGTGCTTTTTGTTTGATCAGGCTGCTAGCAACACTGCTTCCTCTAGAGCCTTGTCTGCCAAAGCAATACTGGTTTTAGGACTAACCTTTGTGCCAAATGATGTTACTTGATCAAGCCTAACTACATCTGCTTTAACAAGCCAAAATGCTAAGTGCAGAAAAATTACTGAAATATTAATTGGGGTGGGGTCTGAAGCCTTTAATGTTTCTTGTGAGGTCTGGCTCTATAGTGCAATTAGCAGAACACTTCTGCTTTCTAGCAGAATAGATGGTGGGAGTGCAGCAGTGAATGTATATAGTGATGGTCTGGCTTAAGACACAGCCCCTCTAAAACTCTATTTTGACAATATCAATGGAGACTTGTCTGCCCTATTCTCTCAGTGCATAGGGCTTGCTAGTGCCAGGCTACCAAAGGCAACTAAGGTACCAAAATGCTACATTTTGGAAGAGTGTGTGGCCTTTTAGCCAATTCAAACCACCTGTGCTATCCCAGTTTCACTTTATGTTGACAAATAGAAGAGTGTTGGTTTGCAAACCAGTGCTGGAAGGGTATTTGATAAGCTTAAGTATCTTCCACCTGCAACTTTAAACCAGTTTTTCTCCTTTTGTGGAGGAAATCTATTTTCTCATTTTAAATTCCTTTCAAAGCAAAAGGATGTTGTATAAACTTCCCCCTGTTTGTCAGATTAGTCATATTTTTCCATAACAAAACCACAACAGTTTGTATTAGCAGTTGCTGCCCTTTGCTAGTTTAAGAGTTTGCTTAGGAAATACGGGTTGCAATAATTGTGCTGTGGCTTCCTGGCTCCTTACAGCTTTCCCCAGAACAGCTTCGCTTGAAGTTCCACCTCCTGCACTGTTGATTGTGCTAAGGGATCGCCCCATATAGAAAATAGTAGCCCCATATTTGCAGGTACCCTCATCTATATTAAACTGGTGTAATCCGCATAGAACATATTTACAGTGCACTGTGAATTGATTGGTGCTGTGTTATTCACTTATTTCTTGCTTGATATTTTAAGTGCTAGGTTTAGGACAATATCCAGTGAATAAATGGGAAAATCAGCATGGCATATTTGGCTGTTCTGCTGTGTCTAGCCTTCAGTCAGTCATATCTAGCTACCCAAGGATCTAAAAGCAAGATTAGGATATTTAAGATAAAAAAAAAAAAGGTAGAAGGCATGGAGTATTCCCTTGCTGACAAGGAGTAATTCCCTCCAGTGTGGAGTGGTGGGAGGCAGAAGAGATCACTTCTGTGTCAGCCCCCCAAGAGTAAGGCTGCAAAGGGCATACCATGGACATGGCAGACCCGATTTACATCTACAGAGACTGCATACAATAAATGCAATTTAAGCCCTTCCAGAAGAGTCATGGTAGTGCTGAAAAACAGACTTCCCAAGAGACCTCTTGCTCATGCCTGAGCAAGTTCCCGGTCTTGCAGACATCTTTCCTGAGCACACTCGCCAGTTGACAGCTGGTTGTTGGGTCCTGGGTGGGAAGAGAGAAGGCAAGCAGCTCTGATGCCACTGGTCTTGCACCAGCTGTAGCACTCAGATTTGGGTTTTGCTTTGCTAAAATGGCCAGGCTATTTTTAACTTTACTTTTGAAGTTTCAGGAAGTGCCAGTGATTGTTCTGTCAAGTAGGGAAGTCCTTTTTCAATATGTCAGTCCCTGCTTGCATAGGCTGCTGGTTTGTTTTTCACTATTGCATGATGAAGGAAGGGTTTGCCAAAACTGCTGACTCTCTGCTCATGAAATTTAGAGGGCTGGTTGAGGAACAATCCTTCTAAGTTATTTCCTGTGTGTGTCACAACTGATCTATCTTTCCCATTCCTCTGCATGAACATTGTTTGGATTTACTTGCGTGGCTGGCAGTTGAAATGCACTTTCATTAGTGTGCTTCTGTTTTCAGACTGAACCACCTATGTTCAAGATGATTTAAAACCAAACTTTGCCTGATGGATAACTCCAAGTCTTCTAAAGCTGGAGCAGTGTGACACACATTGCCTTGTGTTCCTGATGTGTATTGCATCTCGGGCTTAGGGAGCTGGGGTGGGTAAGGAGGAGCACGATAGTGTAAGATGGTGGAAGTCCAAAGGCTGTTGTGGAGCCCTCACACAGAAAGTGAATTGGCAGCACTACTCATTACTTACCAGCGTGGTAAGTGGCTTGACCTTGCCTCAGCCCAAATCTATGTCCAGTAGAATAAGGGTGCCCTTTTGAAATGCTAGGTGTTGATCTCCACGTTCTACCCTTTATTTTACTTGTCTCTCGAGTGTACCTCCTTAATGACTGATATCTGTTGTTACATTTCTAGACTGGAGGCCCGAAATGAAACAGGACAGCGTGTTCACTGCTATGTCACGGCTCTTGCTACTCGTTCAACTTTTCTGGAAAAAAACAAGAGCTTTCGTCCTACCCACTGGATAAAAGAACATAATGAAAGACACTGTCTCAACAGAAACAGTCTCCGTCGCCAAAATCTTACCAGGGATTGCCACTCTCGGCAAATCAAGCACAACGGACTGTTTGTTCACCAGCCTTGCCAGCGTCAGTTCAATTACTGATGGTTCTTGTGGTTTTAATCTATGGTCTAATTGTTTTTTAGGTTGCTCTTGTTTTCATGTGTAGGTAAGTGTAGTCAATCTGAAGCTGATTGTCAATCCCTCAAACACAATCATAACTAGTGTTGCATTGTTTTGAAAAGACACATAAATCTCCAAACGTCTTGCAGCGAGTTATGAATGTTGATGTTAAATATCAATGTTTTGGAAGCCTATCAGTATGATAGTTTGTGTGCTGTTTTATAAACTATGATGTATAGATGGGTTCTTAGTTAGTATTTTAAAGAAACTTAACTGAGATGGAAATCAGTTACATTTTGCATTAATCAAAATGGAGTTAGAAAAATTGAGGTTAGCCGTATGCTTTAATGACCAGTACTTGACAGCTTGTGTATCTGTCTGTATTCAGCATATATGATTACTTTCTAACGAGGAAATTCTATAGCTGCCAGTGGATATTACATAGCTGTGCTGAGCTGTTGCAAGAAGGGCATCTCATCTAAATTGCCTAGTACCTACTTGTGTTAGTGGAGTCTGTGCAGGTGTGTTGGGTACTTGATATGGATATTGGAAGAGGGTTAAATGTCCCCCCAGTATTGTTGCAGTATGATATGGCACCGGTGTTACAGATGTAGTACCTCACAGTGGAGTGGAAAGATAAGTGGACCTAGGGTAAAGTGCAGATGCACAACACAGAGAACTGAACTGGATTTTACTTGGTACAGTTTGAGTTCTTACTCCTTTCTCTAACTATTTCTGTCTTTGATACATGTATTTCCCCTACCCTATCTCATTTAATCTCTAGTCTAGTTAAAGAAAAAAGATGGTGGCTTGACTGTTCTTTTAGTCCCATCAGTAGCTGACTGCTGATGGACAGCTATTTCTGAGCTACAAGTTGCTGTTAGATTGTTTTGATATTTACAGATTGAGAGTAGCCCAAAAATAGCTAGAAGGAGGCTTTCATTAGAAGTTCTCCTAATTTTCTCTCTTTCTTTCTATAAAATGAAGTCCAAGTTAATGGGGACTTGAAATGAAGGGCAGTGTGAGGCAGGGAGAAGCAGATGCTGAAAAACAGTCTTAGAGAACTAAACACAGCGATAACAGGGTGTGTAAATATTGATCAGCAGTGGTGGTTCTCCTAGCCCATTGGAGGCAGGACTGGGGCCAACAAGAAAGAAAAGCCATTGAAAACTAACAAGTAGTTTTCTTAAGAACACTTTGCAAGATGTTTTGGAAGTTGGCAGGCACTGCTAACTACAACTACAGGTGAAGTAAAGTTCACCTGTAAAAAAAAAAAACTGTGTTCCACAGCAGCCATACAGCGTGCTGAACCCTGATCAGTCTGGGAAGTGGATTAAATGAGGTGAGGAAGCAGAAATCTGCACTGACTGAAGGGGGGAATGATAAGTAAGTTTATCCTCCTTTCTTTCAGTGCTTAATGTGACTTACTGTGTTTTCCCTTGTGTTTAGTGCCTAGGGCATTAAAGTGTTAACATTACACTCAACTGTGTCTTCCAGTAGTCCTTATACAGAAGTTGGTATAAGGAGTCACATGGGGAGTCTTTGAAATCAGGTGAGGTCGATAATGTGAAGTATTCCAGACCTATGAAGTATTTTAAATTCAGCCAAATGCTTCAATTTCACTGAAGCAAAACCCCAACAATTCAGATTGACCTTGATATAGTGGTACTGTTGTACATTCTGCAGCTGGAATTGTAGTGGAATATAGTGTAGTGTACTTGGCATACAGGAAACAGCATTTATAACCTCTGTTTCACTGCAGATGTGCTGCTTCACTGAAACTAGTTAGGAGTGTTGCAAAGGGATGTTGAAAAGTAGTTAAATGTATAAAAGCAAGAGGTGCTTTCCTGGACACACTAGTCTTTTTTTTTTTACACATTGAATTCACATGGACACTGAAAGAAAATAAAATTAGTCGCATCGTGAGTTTCCAAAACAGAAATTTTGTTACTGTTCTTTTCAGCAGTATGTGCCCATGTCTATACAACAATTCTGTTCTGGTCCAAATACTCTGGTTTATCTGCAGATAGCTGTAGTTTCACCAGTCTCTTACCTGTTCACAAGTACTCTTACATGCCCTCAGATTATCTACCTTTATCACTCCAGCTTTTTGTCTGGCTTAAACTTTCGTCTCCTCACTGCCAACTTTCTAGCTCAGGAAAATTCTTTGCTTTCCTGTATTACTTTTCTTTATATAAGGTAAATACTTTCCTTCAGCTTTAATTTTCTTAAAGTGAAATGAAGGAAGATGGAGTCTCCACCTCCCTATGTTGGAAGGAGTAAGTAATCCCTTAGCTCTTAACAGGGAGATGGAGTTGAGGGCATAAGGCTCCCAGGCATTACAATGAGAGCCTTGGTCTGTTCTTCTCAGTAGGCAAATAAATGCAACTTTAGACTGCTCCTAGAATTGGGAGATACTGATCTTTTTATACTACATTACTAGATGACTTTCTGGTGATGAAAACCTATATCTTTCAGGATATAAACTATTTTGTTGCACAAAGCTGTGCTTCTCAATTTGTAGTATTGGAAACCATATTATTGTGTGAGATAGTACTGCATCAATGGCTTTTTGTTAATTTGTTTTACATATTTATGTTGGTCTAGCCCTGTTTTGTGCCTGGAGCTATTGGGCAATTAGATTTGTTTTGGTTTTCTGTTTTAATAGTGAGCTGTGTGGCTTTTTATATGGTTTTTTAAGTTGTATTAAAGTGTGGGGTTTTTTTCTTGTAAAAGTGGAGGCCTTGCACTGTCTGATACTGATTGATATTCATGAATTTTGCTGAAATTGTATTTTCACACGTATTGGTCAATGGACAGATTTGCATTTTAAACTGTGCCTTCTACGCAGCAAACTTGAAGATTCAAAAGGGACATTTCAGTTAGGATTAATACTGTACATCAGTCTATGCATATATGGCAGCTTCTCTCCAGAGCCACTTCTCTATTTGTAGCAGTCCTTTTGATATGGAAGAATGTCTGGCTCTTATTTTTAATAGTTTAACACAAGCTGAAAACAGACAAAATATAGCACTTTGCCAAAAAGTAGCATTGCTTAACCAGTGTGTATTTACTAAAGTGATCTTCTGTATTTTGTTTTCATCGTGCATCCTGTGCACCATGGGGAAACATGATCTTAACTCTCAATAAAAAATGGCCGATTAAAAATTGTCAGTCTATTCTTTAATATTAGAGGTTGGTCAAAATCCAAATGCCTGAGCACCCCATTCAGGTAGCAGGCACAACTACTGAGTTGTCTCAATGTGTGCTCTAGTACAGAAGTTACTCTGGGAATGGGTTTGCATTGCTGATCAAGTGATAACGTGCATCCGAGCGCTGTTACACATCTCTGCCAACTGCTGTGTTTCCTGATCAGCATGTGGGAGCTCTGTAGGAGAACAGAACAGACATAAAAACACATGAAGCAGGCATGGGGCGGGTGGAAGGTTTTTCCTGCCATGCACCACCATGAAAAAGTCTGTGTGGAAGGCTGCCGGTACATCCCCTGCTGTGAGGGATGTAGAGATCCTGTGTAAATGTCCAGGGAAGGGGCTAGGGAAGCCAAAGCAGATCCACCTAGCTGAACCTGGCAAGGGATGTGGAGGACAACGGGTGTTGCAGCTGCAAATGGAATATTAGAGGAAGTGTGGGCCTGCTGCCAAGCAGGACAGGAATCTACACGACAAAGGACATGGAGAAGGCTGAGGTACTTCATATCTTCTTTGCCTTGGTCTCTAGTGGTAAAACCAGCCTTTGGGATTGCAGGCCCCAGAGGCCAGTGGAAAATGCTACAGCAAGGAAGAATAACCCTTGGATGAGAAGGTAAGATCAAGGTAAGACTGTCTTGTAGATCCCCCTATTCTTCATGTCTGTCTTTAAGATAGGAAGGACATTTGTTTTCTTCCATCACTCAGGAATCCTGTCCATTGCTATAACCTTTTAGATAATTAAGAACAGCTTCACCATGACGTCAGCCAGCTCCTTCAGCAGTCATGGATGTGTGCCATAGATCTGTGTATGGCCTACCTCTTCAAGCATTTCTTGCCTTGATCTCTGGGCAGGTACTGGAGCAAATAGTCCTGGAAACCAAAGATGAACAATAAGGTAATTAGTAGTAGCCAGAATAGATTTATGGAAGGGGAAGGCATGCCTGGCAACCTGACAGCCTTAACAGTTACATGACTGGCTCAGTGGATGAGGGGAGAGCACTGGATATTGTTTATCTTGATTTCAAGGCTTTTAACACTGTCCTCCGTAACATCCTCCCAAACTGATGAGTTATGGACTGTAAAGTAGATGGTGAGCAGGTGTATTGAGAGCTGGCTGAACTGCTGTGCTCAAAAGTCGAAGCCTAGCCGAAAGCTTTTTTTGTTTTCATTGGTGCTCCCTATCAGTACAGGTTCTTACACATTAAAAACCTTCATTAAGAACCTGGCTCATAGGGCAGAGTTGTTTATGCACTGAAGGGCTGTGCTGTCATTCAGAAGGACCTTAAGAGACTGGAGAAATGAGCTCACAGGAACCTTGTGGAGTTCAACAAGGGAAAATATGAAGTCTTCTACCTGGAGCAATAATAACCCCAGGCACCAAGCCAAATGGCTGAAAAGCATGTTGGCAGAAAAGCCCCTGGAGGTCCCGGTGAACACCAAGTTGAGTGTGTTGCCAGCAGTGCACCCTTGTGGCCTCAAAAACTCAGACTCCTGGGCTGCATCAAGCTGAGTGTTGCCATCAGGTGGAGGGAAGTGATCCTGCTGGTCCAGCCTGAGCTGGTGAGACACATCTGAAAGCCATGTCCAGTGCTGAGCTCCCCAGTACAAGAGAGACATGGACATACTAGAGAGTATCCAGCAAGAGGCCAAGGAGATGATAATAGGATGGAAGACTGAAATAAGGGGGAGAGGATGAGAGTTAGTGTTTAGGCTGGAGAAGAAAAGTCTCGGGGGATCTTGTCAAGGTGTATAACCTGACAGGGTGTAAAAGACAACAGAGCCAGGACCTTCTCTAGTGGTGCCTGACAAATGGCAATGGATTCAAGCTGAAATACAGGAAATTCCACTTGAATGGAAGAAATAAGCTCAGTGATCTCCAGGTTGTTATCTGGGCTTTTTCTGAAACTGTATGTGAATGGTTTTTATTTTCCCTCCAGTCATCAGGGATCCTTGATCTCTGTGGCTTTCCAAAAATCATGGAGAGTGGCCTTGCAAGGACATCAGCCAGCTCTCTCAGCATACTGGATACAGGCTTCTGCACTGCATGGATTTGTATGGGCTCAGTTGTTGCAAGTAGTTCCTAACTCACCCACCGAACAAACTGGGTGACAAAATGATCTATGTAACTGACAGCAGTGAAAAGGAATTTGTGCAACAAAGCATCCATCTTCCCAGAGTAAGCACTGAGTAAAATCTTTCCTTTTCAAATGTAGGTTTTGTCCCGTACATTTATCAAAACACCAAATCTGTGCTAAGAGCTGTACAGTATTCTGCAGAAGAAAGTTTGATCAATTATGCTTGTATAACAGTATCCGTGCAGATAACCACCTAACACAACTAAGTTGATACTGTTCCTCTTGAGGGTTCTTAGTTCAGGCCTAATGCAGCTTTTTAAATTTAGCTTGGACACTCTCCAACACACCGTGAACTAGTGTTTTTCAAAACTTCTTTGTGCCAAGACAAAAATGCTCGTATAAAGGGTCATATCAATGTAACTCTATCAGTTAAAGTTCTCACTTCACATTCTAGCTTTCCTGTTTATATAAATTCTTGTATGTCTCTGATGAAGATAATGTGGTAATTGTGGTTCTCTCTAACATTTAACACTAATGAAGTCACTCTTTTTCCTCATCAAGTTGTTCAGTATCTGCTTTCTTTGTCTCATTGACTTCTGGTGCATGTTTATAACCAAAAAATGTTGTGACTTCTGTTATTGCATGACACTTGCAAGGAAGGTTCAGGCTTTTTGACACATGTAGAAATGATTCATCAAAAGAATATGTTGGTGCTGCTGTGGCACTGTTGTTCCCATAGTGTGGTCATGATATATCAGTCTTAGAGTAAATGAAACTGAACTGAGACTTAACAGGATATGTATAACATTTTGTTTCTCAGCTAGCCTTTTTCTTTATGAAAATCCTGTCCTGGAATTACTGCTGTATAACTAGTACTTCAGAAGTTCATCTCTTGACTTGTTTGAAAGTTTTGTGGACAGATTGATATTTGAACACTCAAATATCTTAATGAGGCAGATAACTATACCGTAACTTCACGAGCAAGCTAAGGAAAAGGAATAATAGCAAAAAAAAAACAAAACAAAACAAAACAAAACAAAAAAAAACACCCAAAAAAAAAAACCCCAAACCAAAACAGATAAGAGTAACAAAACTAGGCTAGTGGCCAGAAGCAGGCTTCAGATCTCAACTTGCAGACATGGGCTGTGCCATAAGTCTACATTTCTCCTGTATAGACTTCAAATTGTTGTGTCCAAGCAAGATGACCTAGCTAGACAGTATAATAAAAAAATATCACTATGCCCAAAAATAAGTCTGAGTGCTAAAAGAATTGTAGATTCCCTGAAGCAGGGTTCTGTAGAGAATTAGTAGCAGCAGAGAAAGGTGGGAAAGAGGAGGGAGGCCTCAGGCTTTGGGTGTTTGTGGGTATTGGCCAACAGCTGTCAATTTTTGCAAGGTGAATAAAGAAGATGAGATTAAGACGGGGGGACTGATATGGGCAGAGGTATCCCCTTGTCTAGTCCTAGCAGTGAATTTCAGCTCTAGCTCTTCTGTCTGTGGTGCGAGTCTGAGAATGATTCATGGGCCAAGGCAAACGGTATGAGGTTGGATAAGGTGAAAAGCTGGGTCCTTCACTTGGGCCACAACAACCCCATGCAGCACTACAGGCTGGAGGAAGAGTGGCTGAAAAGCTGCCTGGAGGAAAAGGACCTCGGGGTGCTGTTTGACATGGCTGGATGGTTACAGGCTGTTTAGGAGGGACAGACAGGGCAGAAGAGGTGGAAGCATGGCGTTGTATGTACAATTACATTGTATGTAATGAAGGGGCTGGAACGTATGGAGCTTACAGTTGGCAATGGCACAGTTGAGAGCCTCTGGGAAAGAATCAAGGGGCAAACAAATAATGCCATTGTCATAGTGGGAGTCTGCTATAGACCTCCCAGCCAAGACAATGATGCCAATGAATTATTCTCTGAGGAATTAAGGGACACTTCAAAGTCAACTGCCCCTGTCCTTCTAGGGGACTTTAAATTGCCAGAAATTAGCTGGGAGCATCACACAGCTGGTACAACCTGGGCCAAGAGATTCCTAAAAAACCTGGATGGCAACTTTACGGAACAGGTCCTAAGGAAGCAGACTTGGAAAGATGCCCTCCTTGATCTGCTGCTTGTCAACAGAGCAGATCTCATGAGCAAAGTGGAGACTGGTAGCTGTCTTGGCCACAGTGACCATGAAATGATCAAGTTTAAAATCTCTGATGGAAGGAAAAGTGCCAGCAAAACTTCAACCCTGGACATGAGAAGAGCAGACTTCAGGCTCCTCAGGGAACTAGTAATTAAGGTCCCCTGGAAAAATGTAATTGCAGGAGCTGGGGTCCACCAGTGCTGGTAACTTCTTAAACATCACCTGCACAGGAGCAGGCATTTCCCAATGCTGGAAGTCAAGTGGGTGAGACAGAAGGTCAGCTTGGCTGAATAGGAATTTTCTCTTGGAGATAAGGCAAAAAAAGAAGGTCTATGCCCAGTGGAAGCAAGGCCAGGTGACATGGGAAGAATACAGAGATGCTGCTTGCCAGGGAGCTGCTGCCTGTAGGGAGAAAATTTGTGCAGCCAAAGCTTAATTGGAGTTGAAGCTGCCAGAAATGTGTTTAATGCATTCTTCTCCTCTGTCTTCAACATGGATGATAGACCAAGGGGTCTCAGTGCCCTGTGCTGGAAGGCAGTTGACCATGAACTTGTGTGGGATCTACTGCTCCAGCTGGTTTCTTGTAAATCTATGGGGCCTGATGGGATTCATCAAAGAATCCTCAAAGAACTAGCTGATGTCGTTGCAAACCTTCTCTCTTTCTGAGAGATCTTAGGAATCTGGAGAGGTCCCAGCTGACTGGAAGCTGGTAAACGTTGTCCCGATTTTCAAGCAGGAGGACCCTGAAACTACAGGCCTGTCAGTCTCACTTTAGTACCCAGTAAAATCATAGAAGAGATTATTCTGGGAGGTATTGGAAAACACCTGTAGTACAACACAGCCATTGGTCACAGCCAGCACACTTTCATGAGGGGAAAAACCTGAGTTTCTTCTACAACAGTGTAACCCACCTAGCTAATCTAGTAAAGCCAGTAGATGTAATCTTTTCGGACTTCAGCAAAGCTTTTGATACTGTCTCTCACAGTATCCTTCTGGATAAAATGTGCAGCACATAGCTGGATAACTATGTTACACAATGGGTGAGCAACTGGCTCACAGGTTGGGTACGAAGAATTATAGTGAGTGGGGTAACATCAGACTGGTGACTGGTCACTAGTGGGGTTGCCCAGGGCTCCATCTTAGGCCCTGTGCTCTTCAACATCTTCATTAATGATCTGGATGCAGGACTCAAAAGGATACTACATAAGTTTGCAAATGCCATAAATCAAGAGAAGCTGTTGACTCCCTTGAGGGCAGAGAGGCCCTGCAGAGAGACCTTGACAAATTAGAGATGGGCAATCACCAACCATACGAAGTTTAGCAAGGGCAAATGCTGGATTCTGTACCTGGGATGGGACAACCCGGGATGTATGTACAGACAGTGGAATGAGATGCTGGAGAGCTGTGCCGTGGAAAGGGACCTGGGGTCCTGATCGATGGCAAGTAGAATATGAGTCAGCAGTGCCCTGGCAGCCAGGAGGGCCAACTGTGTCCTGGGGGGCATCAAGCAAAGCATTGCCAGCCAGTCAAGGGAGGGGATTGTCCCACTCTGCTCTGCACTGGTGCAGCCTCACCTTGAATATTGTGTGCAGTTTTGGGTACTGCAATATAGGAAAGATATTAAGCCATTAGAGAGCATCCAAAGGAGGGCAACGAGGATGGCGAAGGGTCTGGAGGGGAAGCCCTATGAGGAGTAGCTGAGGCCACTTGATTTGTTCAGTCTGGAGGAGACTGAGGGGAGACCTCTTTGTGATCTTTGACATCCTCACAAGGGGAAGCAGAGGGACAATTACTATTCTCTTCACTTTTGTGACCAGTGACAGGATTTGAGGAAATGGCATGAAGCTGAGTCAGGGAGGTTTAGGTTAGATATCATGAAAAGGTTTTTCACTAGAGGATGGCTGAGCACTGAAACAGCCTCCCTAGGGCAGTGGTTCCAGCACCAAGCCTGACAGAATTCAAGAAGCTTTTGGACAACACTCTCAGGCACATGGTATGACTCTCGGGTTGTTCTGTGCAGCACCAGGAGTTGGACTTAATGATCATAACAGGTTGAAAAAAACCCCCAACCACAAAATAAATCAATCTTTTCACGTCTTAAAAATATTCCTTAATGCGTATTAAACTGGATCATGCCTTGCTTGAAAACAAAGAGGGTGTGGAGTCTTCCTCACTGGAGATATTCAAGAACCATCTGGATGCAATCCTGTACCATGTTCTCTAGGGTGACCCTGCTTGAGCAGGGAGGTTGGACCAGATGCCCCACTGTGGTCCCTTCCAACCTTACCCATTCTGTGAAAGGGTCTCTGAATGAAACAAGCAGGAAAGTAGAATATTATAGGTTCTAATAGAAAACAAGGGTTTTTCAAACCTCAGGGTTTCAGATTATCTCGTGGTGTTCAACAGAAAAAAAAGTACAGTTTGGGAAGTGTGCAACTTCCTACTAAAGTATTCCTCTGTAGGAGGGGTATAAAGCTTTAATGGTGCTTAGGCTATGTAGCTGTAGCTGGAGCCATTCTGTAATAAATAACCTTAAAACTCCTCTGAAAAACAGTGAAGTTCATCCACACAAGAGTCCTGGAGCAGGCCTTTCCCCTAACTAAATTACAGAATAGCTTTGACAATGTGGATGTGACTCAAAAGGACAAAGCCTGGCAGCACAAGCAGATGACCATAGTAAAATGGTCTTTACCGCAAGACAGGAAGAATATGGCAGGCAATATTCCTTGTCATTTTGTGCCCAGATCACAATGGAGCTGTGTGCAAATGTTATAATTAAATACTGCTCACTCTCTTGGAAACAACAAAATGGATTAAAAAACTCTGGGAGAAGAGCAGTATTGAGCACAGTCAGTAGCTGGATTGATCCTCATGGCTTCGTGATCTTCATTTGTGCTTTATAGATCCTTGGTAGATTCCAAGCTCTTTGAAATAGATCCATAAAAGGATAACCAAGGAAAATGACATCAGCTGTGTAAACTTTTAAGGAAGGCCTTCACACCTTATCTGGAATATATATAGAAGTGGTGATTAGGAAAAAAAAAAAAAGAAAACCACTGGACTAATCTAAAAGGACTTGCCAGATCCCAGCACAAATACTGCCCAGCAGTTGTAGTGTACTGCCAGAAGCTTAAAAAAAAAAAATCTTCTCTCTTTTATGCTCATCCCCACTAAGGAGGCATCCATTCTCTTCTCTTACCCTTTAAAATGGCAAAGCTACAAGAAAATAAGACCTGGTTATTGTGCTTAATTACTGTAATCTGGAGGTGAAAACTATGTTTACTCTTTAATAGTGTTACACTTGGGAAAAGAAAAAGCAGAAGTGAAAAAAAGATGATGAAAGCGTGGATTTACTTGAAGGCAGCCATGGCTTCTCTTTGTGCTGTTTTGCAGCACGTGCGCTCTGCACTGCGAGAAAGTACCAGTTCTTCCTCATCAGCAAAATGGCTGCAGGTGCCCTATCCTGGGTGTTTTAAAGAAAAATGTGTGCTTGAAGCATTGTTAAGTGTATGGTGCTGTGGGGTTTGGTTGCTTTTGGGGTAGTGTGGATTTTTTTTTTTTTAGGATATTTGTTACAAAAATTCCATGCAACTCTTGAGTGATGTTAGCAGTGACTGGAAGGCATGCCTGGCACTGAGGGTAATTTCCAGTATTGTCTTCTGCTGGAGAAGAGCATTGCAGGGTGGGTGCTCCCACGGTGGGCACTGCAGCCTTGGGGCTGGGTGCAGTGGTGGGCCTGGCTGGCAGTTGTGGAAAGCTGCTGGGCAGGGGATAGAGTTTGTCCATGGGAGACCATGGAAGCTGTGCTCAGGAGAGGCCTGTGTTCTGCCAGGACGAATTTCTCTGTGGTTAAACACAGTGGAAAAATGGGAAGGGGAGAGAAGGGACCTTGGGGAAATCTTTTGGACAAGAAGGTCTAGGCCTATGGGGGCAGAGCCCAGGCCCCTGGGAGCACGGTGGGGTGAGGGCTACCGTTCACACAGTCACAGAATTACAGAATCAATCAGGTTGGAAAAGACCTCTCAGATCATTGAGTCTAACCTCTGACTGAACACCGCCATGTCAGCTAGACTGTGCCACTCAGTGCCACATCCAGTCTTTCCTTAAACATGTCTAGGGACAGTGACTCCACCACCTCCCTGGCCAGCCCATTGCAGTGTATAATTACCCCTTCTGTGAAGAAATTTTTCCTTATGTCCAACCAGAACCTCCCCTGGTGCAGCTTAAGACCACGTCCTCTCGTCCTGTTGCTGGTTGCCTGGGAGAAGAGGTCGACCCCCGCTTGGCTACACCCTCCTTTCAGGCAGTTGTAGAGAGTGACGAGGTCACCCCTGAGCCTCCTCTTCAGCCCTCCCGTGTGCGGTGGGATGTGACAGCCGGCAGGGCGTCAGGGTGCCGGTTCCACAGCAGCGGGGTGGTGTGCGGGGGGCAGGAGGCCGGTGCCGCGGTGCCTGACAGCCGCGCCGGCGGTCCGGGCGCGGGGCGGGGCGGGGCCGTGTTTACATCCGTGCCCGCCGCACGCTGCCGCCGCTCCGCGCGCTCCCATTGGCGGCCCCGCCGCGGCCCCGCCCCGGGGCGGGCAGGCCGAGCCCCGCGGGGCGCGCGCGGCCGCCGGCGGAGCCGCCGCCGTCCCGGCGGGACGCGAGGCCGGTGGAGCGGAGCGGGGCGATGGTGCCGGGTGTGCCCTGGGAGACGGAGAGGTGCCAGGGCAGCGGGAGGCAGCGGGCGGCAGCGGGCGGCGGCAGCGGTGGCAGCGCTCCTCCCGGCGCTGCCTGACGCTCTCCCGGGACGCTTCTGCCGGGAGAGACGGGGCGGGCGAGCGGGACGCGGAGTGTCCCGGGGGCTGCGGGGGTCGGCGCGGCCCCGCGGCCCAGGGGCGGCGCTGGGGCGAGCGGGGCGCGGGCGGGCAGGGGAGCCGCCTGCCGCCCTCGCACATGCGCAGCGCGG
Organism: Pipra filicauda; assembly: GCF_003945595.2. Taxonomy (NCBI): domain Eukaryota; kingdom Metazoa; phylum Chordata; class Aves; order Passeriformes; family Pipridae; genus Pipra; species Pipra filicauda. Next base: position 3,677,833 of record NW_024104073.1, on the reverse strand, counting down.
GCCCGGCGCGCTATATAGCGGGTTGGCGCCGGCGCCAGCTGAGCAGTGCGGCCCGGGCGGCAGCGACGGAGGTGCGCGGGGTACTGCCGGGAGGGACGGGGGGTAGCTGGCGTGGCGATAATAATGATAGTGATGCTAACGCTGATGGTGGTGGTGGTGGTTAGAATGGTGGTGATGATGGTAGTAGTGGTGGTGGCGGTACCGGCAGACCCGGTGCTGGTGTTGGGGGATGTCAGGGGCGCACTGGCGGCGGCGCGGGGCAGTGACTGGGATCGATGAGGCGGGAGCGGTGAGGCGGGAGCAGTGACCGGGAGCAGTAAGGCGGGCTGCCTGCCCGCCCGCCCGCCCGCCCGGGCAGCGTTTTGGAGGGAGAGTGTCTGAGGAGAGCGGGCTGGGGGAGGGTGTCCCCACGAGCGGCCCCATCCGCAGGGGGCCGTGAGCGGCGATGGCCCGGGCGAGTGCACCCGGCGGGAGCAGCGCGGGGTGCCGGCGGGATCCCGCCATCGGCTGCCCCGCGCCCTTCTCGGAGAGCCCCGCGGGGGGCGGGCTGCCCGGTTTTGGAGGGAGCCGGGCGCGCTGGGGGCGGGGATGCCGGCCGAGCCGCTTGGCGGGCTGACCCCGACCGCCGCCCGCGCTGCACCCTGCTGGTCCCCGCTCCCCCGCCTCGGCCCTCGGAGTGGGGTGCCCGTGGGGACACCCCTTCACAGCCCCAGTCCCCGCCTCGGAGGGTCCCTGTGAGGGGTGTCTTGGCAGGGGGTGGGTGTCCCGCGTGTGAGGCGCCGTCCCGGCAGCCCCTTCCTTCCCCCTCAGGTTTTGGAGGGAGCCGCACTCGCCGTCAGGCGGGAGCGCGGGGGGGCGGGGCGGTGGCCCTGTCCCCTCACACGTCCCCTCAGCACTCTCAGGAGCGGGTGGGTGCTGGATCGGCCCCGCGGGAGGGGGAGCGCAGGAGGGCGGCGGTGCCCCCCGCCCAGCCTGATCCCGGCAAGGCCGCCGCCGCCGCCTCCCCGCTCGCTGGAAATTGGCGCGGAACCGGCGCGGCGGGAGCGCGGGCGGCGCCCGGCCCGGCCCGTCCCAGCGCGGCACCGCCAACCCGGCAGGTGTGGGGGGGGAATCCACCTGGGGGAGCGGCAGCACCAGCAAAACCTGTGTCTGCGGGGGTACCTGGAATGGAGGGTGGGGAGGAGTGCAGGGGGTCACAGCCCCGTGGACCCCCCACATCCTCATGTGTGGGAGATGTCCCTTTACAACTTCCTCCACACCCCCATCCAGCCTGAGTCACACTGGCCACTGGCACACCTGGGCACCCTGCAGCAGGACATGGAGCCGTGTGTGGTTATATACCACAGTCATGCTCTGCTCAGGGGTTCCTGAGGCCGGTAGAGTACTTGTGCCCTTCTGTTTGAGTTGTGAAAACCATGTTGCTTTTTGTGATGAGTTCACGATGCAAAGTAGGGAACTTGGTCTTAGTTTTGTGATGATACACTATCTGAGCTCATCTTATTCCTTTGATCCAGGTAGAGATCTTAAAACCCAAAGAAGATGTCAAGACGCAGGTACGCTGTTAGTGTTGTGCCAAGATTATCTGTACTCATCCAACAACTGCTGCTCTCCCAATGTCTAATGTCTTTTTGCTCTTCGCAGTAGCCGTTTGCAAGCCAAGCAGCAGCAGCCACTGTCCTGTCAAGAAGAGTCTCCACAAGAACTAAAAACACTAGACTATCTCCAGACCAGAAAAAGGAGAACAGCAGAGGTGACCTATTTGGGCAACTTGAAAAGTTTAATAATACTGAAAGTTCTCCAGTGCATTTGGATGGGACAGTCTTTACTCTGCCAAGTTATAAAGTGGGACGGGGTAGCAAGAGTTTGCCTGAGCTCTAGAGGTGGGTGTGCTGCTCACTGTCAGTGTATTGATGTGTGTCTCTTCTCAGCAGGAGATTAAGAAAAGAGAAGATGGAAAAATTGCTAAAAAGCATCAATATGAGATTAAGGTAATTCAATCCTGAATACCAGATCAAACTAGATGAGGGACTCCATCTGGTTTATGTTGATGGGTGTGAAATCATGCATTTGACACCAGAAAGTATTGAAAAGGGAAGTTTGTATCTTCAGATATTAAAAGCTGTGGGAGCTTAGCACCTCTTTAAATGTTTTTGCCTTTTTTACATGTGACTTTGTTGCAGATAAAGGATCCTTCAATGTAAAAACCACTGCAGAGTAGGTTAGGTGTAAAAGAATAAATCCAGATATTTCAGAACAATTCCATATGCAGAGCAGGTAAGGCCTAGAGGCGAGTCTAAACAAGATCATTGCACTTGTTTTAACTTTAGGTGTGGTTTCACGGCCATTTAGTTGTCTCATAACCATGCAGGCTGTCTTTACTTTCATTTAACAGTTCTTTTGATTATTTAAATCAATTTAGGAATCTATTTTCACTAACACGGGCTACTCTTAAAACAAGTGAGGGGCTTTACAGACATTTATTTTAAAGCTGATTAGTAAAATAAGTTTCTCTTGCAAACAATCTTGTTTGCAGTTTTTCTGTTTGTAAAGTAAATGAGACTTAACAGCTATGGTGAAGTGAAACTCTTCTGATTGTGGGGCTATCTTTGTAAACCTTGAGTAGGAAAAAATGCTGTGTAAGTACATCAGCTGTACTTGGAGTGAAACTGCGTGTCACAACTTACCTTTGCTGAAAGGGGGAAATACTGCTTTCCTGTCTCCTTCCTGGATAGCTGGCCATGCACTGCATCCCCTGCCTTGCTCTATTTTTGGTTCTCTTTGAATGAAGCAGTATGCAGGTTCAGTTAATGTTTTGCCAGGTTAGTGAGTTGAATCAACCCAGCAGAGGGTCTGACAAGCATCAAAGCTGACCAAAGAAGGAAGGGGTGGACTTGGGCAGTGAGTACCACAGGAGAGAAGGAGGAGTAGGACCTCCCTTTTCTCTGGGCTGCACCTTAAGGTCAATTCTGCTGGAATATGTAACTTCACTCTTGGGATACCGAAGTCTGGCTATAAATAGGTTTGGATATACTAAGGGAATCCTGTGTAGTTTACCTTGCAAGTCAACTATATAGGAAAAGTTTCTGTGTTCAGAGGCTGTTGTTGCCATTCTTTATGAATGGGATTTCTCCCCCAACTCCACACAATTAAAGTTCTGTGTCACCATTTTGAAGGTTGTCAGCCACTACAACATTGCATGTGCTCCTTGGATTTGATATCTCCTTACTTGTATTGGTTATGTAGAGCCAAATAAGTGTTAGTGAAACAGGTTATAGTTAACTACAGTAATCTAGAATTCCTTCTCTGAGGCTTTCTGCATGAATACCTTTGCACTTCTTTCCTTTTGAGTCATTGCATCCCATATTTGGCATTTGCAGGCTGAGAGGTATTAACAGCTGCTGCTTGCTTAGTGGGGGTATCTAGCTCTGGAGCTGAGATGGGTGGCTCCTCTCTGGAGCACTTAATTGGAAGATAACAAGTTGCTGAATTTCCACTGAGAGACAGTAGAACCTCCACCCTCTCCTTTCTTTTCCCTCTGAGTAGATAAGTAGATAGGACTAGCAACCTACAGTCTTCTGTTTTAGTACCAATGAGTATCTTTGCCTTTTGTACTGTAACTGAGCAACTCAAGCAACAAATAGGTTACTCATGGGTTCATAAACTAAAGACGGTTGTCTCTGTCAAAGCTGAGTTCCCCAAATCCATCAAATCTGTTTATACATGTTCCCTCTTTACTGTGAAACGTTTTATTGGCATTTGATTTGTCTTTCTTGGTTTCGGTGCCTGGATTGATGCTGAGATCCAAAAAGACTAACATACTTTACATATATTGCTGTTACTATAATCTACCTCATGCCTTTCTTACTCTCACAGTAAACCCAGCATTTTAAAGATACCTTGTTTGTTTTGCAGAGTTGTTGGCCGCCCACGATAACTGGAGGCATCTCGCCTTGCATAATTATTGAAACACCTCACAAAGAATCAGTGACCACTGACTTCTCAAGATTCAAAAAGTACAGGTTCAGTAACCTCTTCATAAATCCGTCGCCTTTGCCTGAACTCAAGTAAGTTTACTGGATGCAGTAGTTGTTGATGTTTTATCAAATATGCTAAACTACTGCAATAAAATCTGTTGCATTGTGCTTGTATAATACACACCTCTGCTTGTCTCCTCATTCCACAACAAATTCAATGTCTCAAAAAAAAGATAGACATTTTGTTGTTTTTTTTTTTTCTGATCTTATTTATCTTACCAGACAGATAATTTTCATCTTTCAAAGCTGTCCTTTTATAACCTAACACTGGAGACTCCAAGTGGTTAAGAGGCACATAATGGTTAAACTAAACTTTTTCAATACTATTAGAACTGAGTGACCAAAAAATATGAAGCAATATTTTCACTGAGAACTTTAAAACGTTCAGATAAACTTGTGGCAATATCACAAGTAGCTTGCTAATGCAGTACAGTATGCTTAGTGCAGTCACAATTCTAGAAAGCTTCCCTTCTGCAGAGGGGTAGATTATATGACTAAATCATAGTTTTCAGTTTCAGAATTTCTTAGACATTCAGGTGTGTTAGATGAGTATCAGCTGCTATTTGTATCAGCCTGGGTTTTAAAGAAAGAGGTGGTAAATTTACTGCAATGTATTAGGGAAAACTTCTGCTGAGGTGAATGAGAAAAGAAGCAGAATGTGAAGCATTACTTTAAGAGAAACTTTCTAGATACACTTTGGTTTTTTTTTTTGTTCTGGCCAAAACTTGATCAGAACTGGGAGAAGCTGCCTGTTGATGTTTTGCCTCAAAGACATGGTCAGATACAGAATTCCATGCAAGGTGTTTAATCCTCTTGTTGATAGGCATCTGGTAAAGCTGACCTCCATCCTTTCTGATAAGCTGAATAAGAGGATAATTTACTTTTCCTGACTTCTTCACGCTTCCCTAATTGCTGTAGGAAGATCGTAATTGATTTCTCAATGCTTACTTGCTTAAACTGGGGGACATGTGCATTAAACAAACAAGTATCTTTCCAGCTTTTAACTTATGATGGCAGAACGAAACGGATGTGGTTTAGAATTTGTAGGCAATACCTGTGGTCAGCTCTGTCTCTCTACTTCTGCTTGGGGAAAGGTAAATATAAAGCTCCGAAAATTTCAGTAGGAAATCATAATTTCACTGGTTAACACGCTGTCCCTCTTAGTACCTGCAGCATGAGAAGTACATCTAAGAAAAAACCGATATCAATTAATAACAAATACAAAGAAACCTTATTGATGATATGGGCATCATCTTCCCAAGTAGACTGGAGTGCAAATAAATGTTAGCAATAAACAGGAACTCTGTTTTCCTCTCAGTAGCCTGCTTCTGAGCCTTGAAGTAGGCTAGGCAATAAAGGGATGGATGAGTGACTTTTAAATACCATCTGTAAATGTTTTTCTCAAACTAAGCTGGACCAACTTCATGTATGTCTTCTCTTTCTTAGGGAGGGGATGTGTTACCTTTTTTTATGGGGGAGGGTTTGGTTTTATCTCGCTCTTTGAACAGCAACCCAACTAGGCAAAATAGGAAACTACCTGCATGTGCAACTTTGGGAGGCACATGTTCAGGTTCAATGTCTGTTCTATAGAACTGGACTTGCTGATGATCTTCGCAGGCTGCTGTTGTGGTGTAAATGTCCCAAGTATACCTGCAGTTTTGCGATTACCGTAAAGATCTTGTAGTATGTGGAATTTTTGTTTCCGAATGTCTGTAAACAATAAATAGTGTTTTTATTCTCCTTTTGTGAGCTGAATACATACTTAATAATGCTTTGTGTAATTCTATTCTGTAGCTGGGGAAACTCCAAAGATATCTGGCTGAACATCCTGATGAAGGAGAACAGATACGCTCACTGCAAACACTTCACGTCACTACATTCCAGTTTGCAGCCTCACATGAGATCGATACTGTTGGACTGGCTCTTGGAGGTGTGTTCTTTTAGTTACTTTGCCATGTGTTGTGCCTGTGAAGTAGGCAGGTAGAAGCACAGCTTTTATATAAATATCTAATACCAAAACGTTCTGTTATGAAAAAATGGCAAAACTATTTTGCAACAGAACCAGTGACTGCTTCTGATCCCCTTGGTGAGCTACATCCAGGCCTTCCCTGGCAGGAGATGCTGAATGTTCCACACAGGGCAGTGAGCAATAGTACTTAACTTTTGCCCTTGCCATACTACTTCTTGCAAGGGAGAGAAATCTAATTTTGAGACTTGTAGTGAAATTGCTATAGACAGACCAGGTATGGAACTCTGACTTTACGTGTTAGACTGTATCTGAGCCATGAAACATCTGTATCGAGGACTTGAGTTTTCACCCTGTCCCTGCCAAGAGCTTCGGAGTGTCAGCCCCTGGTGCTATTTACTGACTCCATAGGGAATTTTTAATTGTATCATATGAAGAGAGCAGAAGAAAGTAGTACATCAGTGGCTGAGAGCTGAAGGTTCTTGATATAGACAGATCCCTATGTGAAAGGTCTACAAATAAATCATATCCATATTCTGATCTAATTGGTTTACTTAAGACTATTCCAGTTGTCCAATAAAAGCTCTCAATCTTGGCAGTATCAGTGTCGTAAATAGAAAGTTATGGTTTGGAGGTGTTTCCAAGAACTTTATATTGAGCAAATTCAATCACCACTGCCAAAAGCAATCTTTGCCTCATGCAATCCTTGCCCATCAGCAGAAGAGTCCTTGCAGGATTATCAATTCCATATCAGGAATTCCAAGGAAGCAGATGTTACGGTGGCACTCTCACTGTCTTGGTGGAGCAGCCAGTGCTAAGAGCAGGGAATTTCAAGAAAAAGGAGAGTTGTTTTTTGTTTGTTTGTTTGTTTTTTTTTTAATAATATGGACTGAATATAAAAACTATTCTAGTTGTGTGCTTCTACTTCCTCTAAAGTGTAATTTACATACTACCATTACATTGGTTTGTTGCACTTTTTCTGAAGTCTTGAACTCTTAGGAAATCACCCAGTTTCCAAACAAGAATGTCAGCAAGGGCCTTGCTGTTGTCTAGCTTGGTGGTTCAACACGCCGCAGTGGATTTAAATCCCAGCAACTCCTAACACTGTCTTCTGTGATATTATAACTGAGATACTGTTTAATGTTTGGACAACACACTTTTACAATAAGCATTATTATGTTTGGACAATACACTTTTACAATAATGATGCCATTTATTTATGGGTGGGCCTGATCTGTACAGTTGTGGTTCTGAATCTTCTTTGGAACAAATAACATCAGAGTAGCACAGCAATTGGCAAATATTATATCAGGTCTAAAAGAATGGGCTGTGCTATTTCTGCCAACCAGTTGAATTTTTGGTGGTCAGGAAGGGTTTTAATTTGCAAATGAGCCTCCAACCTTATCTTGGGAGATAGCTAATAGTATCCAAGTAAAATAATGAAGCACTTAGGATCTATTTCTTGGATATTCTTTTCTGTTCCTGTTCTTTACTGCATGTAGATTGTAAGTAATTTATAGATATCTAACTGTTTTCTAGTTGTGGAAGGGATATAGAGATGCAGATAAGATGCATTTGTGGTAGCCTCACCCAAATTCAATTAGAGATTATATGAAAAAGTAGAGCTCCCCCTAAGATCTCCAGGCCTGGGCAATCTCCTCGCCTTTTTTGTTGAACTGACATTTGAAACACTTTGATACAATGCGAGTATTAAAAGTTCTCCCTGCCAGGGAAACACGCACTGGGATGGAGCAGATGGCCGCTCTTGTAGTTTTGTTCCTGCTTAGTGAGGCCGTCAGTGAGCCCGAGGGGCTGCAGGCAGCGCTCCTGGCCTGCCAGCAGAGGCCCCTCCAGCAGCAGCTTCCAGGCTGGTTTGCCGTAGAGCCAAAGACTTCAATTTTTTTTTTTTTTAGTGGTTCTACCCTGGGACAGACCTACTAGGAATACAGGGGGGATTTGCTCACTGACTTCAACTTGAGGTTTGAGCCCTTAGTATTGTTAATCTAGCTAATTAGTGTGTGTGTGTGTGCGTGCACGTTGCGGTTTTGTTGGGTTTTTCCCCTCAACAAGGCTTTGAGTGAAAAACTGTACGCATTTTTAGGAAAAATGATTGCTATTTAAATTGGAAAAAGTATTTTTTCAAAGTATGTTAGTATATCATAGGCAATTTGTGTTTGGATGGGAGCAGTGGGAAATACCTTTTCCAATCCCATACTAACCATTGCATCCTTCCACACTTAGGTATATGATGGTTTGTGTGTGCAAAAGATGAAATAGTGCACATTGTGTTTTGCTATTAAAACTTGAATACTCCAATGTGTGTACACAGAGTTTTATAACAGAAAACTGAATTGGTTTCTTTTTTCCTGTTGTAGGTGTGTGAGGTGTATGCACTCCATAGGGAAACCTTCTATCTAGCTCAAGACTTTTTTGATAGATTCATGTTGACACAAAAGAACATTAACAAGAGCATGCTTCAGCTCATAGGAATTACCTCATTATTCATTGCCTCCAAACTTGAGGTAAGAATCTCTCTTACAGGGAGGATATTGAATTTGGAGTAACTAAAAGGACAGTGATAACATTTATTTCTTCTGTCTGAATCTTTTGAACTTGATGGTGTATGTACAATACTGAGGGTCAGAAGGGGAAATTTTTTTGTCTTCCTTCAGCTGTGCACATGTCAATCTCTTGGAGTGTAGTCTTTGTCCTCCCTTTCCTGAGCAGCAGGGAAGGAGACCACATAAACTTAAAAGGCATGCAAACGTGCTAGAAGTAGCTTTGTTTTGTTTTGTTTTGTCTTGTCTTTTTTCAAATATACAGCAGTTGGCAAACAGTCTCAGGAATGGGTGTGGGACTTGAACAAAACCAAGCCTAAGTCTCAAACTGCCTGTACATCAGGCTGATATCCTTATAAACCCATTTAGTGGAGTTTTAGTCTTTTAAAGTGCAGCAATGGTGACACTGTTACATTGTGTGCTACAGCTCCGAGCCAAGAGCATATTTTTGTGTAGTGCATGGTAGGCCAGGCTGAGCGGAACACTTGGGATATTATGTTTTAACACTGGGAATCCCCAGATCTCACTGTTATTCCCAATGCTAAGGTTCTGTGCTACCTGTCCTAAGGAAGTGTGTGGGGCCGTAGAATGGCCACAGAGCCAGCTGGTATAGGAGGAGTTTTGCTGGCACGCTCTCTTTTACTAAAACACCTAGCTATGCTTGGTCCCAACTGGCATGACTGGGTTGGCAAATTTCCTTGTTAACCATCTCTGCAGTATGGATTTTGCCAGTTAGAGTGGCTGGCATTTTCTCTCATCTTTCTCTAGCTTTTTAATTTTTTTTTTAATCTGCACAACTACCTCAGCACTGACGTTGCAGGTAACCTGTAGTAGCCACCCATTTCTAGCACAGCAGTGTCCTGTACCAGAATTAGGATGGTGCATGTTTTCACATCAGTTGGAATGGCTGAGTAGAAAGAGTATAAATGAGAGGGGATTCTGATTGCTTGGTCAGCATTTATTTCCCCAAAAGCTAAAAGAGTTGCTATAACTCCGTTGTATTTTACAACATATTAAAAAACAAGTAGGTTATATTATCTCCTCATCCTGTGAGTTTCAGGTTACCTCACACATGAGAAAAACACTGTTATAGCATAAGAAATGTTAACATGTTGATAGGGACAGAAAAGTATTTGGCAGTATTTTCTCAGTCTTTCTTAGAACTGTAAGACACTCTAATCTTCATTTTCCTTCCCTCTCTCCCTTTAAAGGAAATCTATGCTCCTAAAATACAGGAATTTGCTTATGTCACTGATGGTGCTTGCAGTGAAGATGATATTGTAAGAATGGAACTTATTATGTTAAAGGTAATAACTTAGCTGTGTTTTTAAGTGCTGGTTGGAAGACTGTCCAGCTGAGCCTTGTGTTTTAATGTCACTTATTTGCTTAGAAAGAGAACACGTTTAGTACGTCCCTGTTTGTGTTGTATGTGCAGTGGACCTCTGAAGCCCCTGGCTGGGGTACAGTCCCTGACGGTGAGAAGTCAAGCAGGTTTCTCATGTTTGTATGAACATAAAGGCTCTTACTGGGGCAGGCTAGAAGGCTGTCAGTGTAATGCACTGTGCTTTCCAACGTCCCTTGCTGTCCAGGAACGGGGGTCTCTAGAGAGCCAGGCAAAGACCTGATACTACTCAGTGCCCCTCATGTTGGCAAGGATCCATCCTTACCAGACAGAACTCTTTGTAAATCTATTCTTCCTTAACAGATATGAGCTGCAGGTTCAGGCAGCTAGCCTGAAGGTTTGAGGAAATACTCTTTAACTTCCCAGCTTCTGAATGGGGAAGGTACACAAGGTCCAACTGCAAAGGCATAGGGATACATGTTTGTGCTGATCGTAGCAAACCCTGTTCAAAAAGCAGTGAGAATGCAATCTAAAGTGACTGTTTGTACTTGAAATTGTACATGATCATTAAGGTCTTTTAACGATCTGTGCAATAATCTCATAAGGAGGGGTATGTGGAGAAGTCAGAGCAGAAAACTATCCTCAAGTGGTTTAAGGCACTTAACTGTTTGGTAAATATTTGCAGGCTTTAAAATGGGAACTCTGTCCAGTGACAATTGTCTCCTGGCTGAACCTCTATCTTCAAGTGGATGCTCTGAAGGATGTTCCAAAAGTGCTGCTACCTCAGTATTCTCAGGAAAAATTCATTCAGATAGCACAGGTAGGTACTAAACTGTTGGAAAGTGCTTCTTGGAGTGATGACAAGAAAAACTTAACATTACACCTCAAAAGCCATGAAAGGAAGTGTTCCCTTGTTTACACTCACATGTTACTTTTTAAGGAATGTGCAAGTTTGACTCTACCACCGAAGTTCATACTCAATTTTGAGAACAAGCACCCCTGTTTCTTGTCTCCCTGCTTCACATATTTTAAAATTTTACTGTACCCTGAAAAAATAAAAATCTCTGTTATTTTTTTAATTACTATACACTGCAGCATTCTGTAAACAGCAGCAACAGCTCTGAGAGGAAGGTGGATAATTTAGGACCCTACAGAAAGTTGGCTGGTTTTAACTGTGTTGCCCCTAACTGTGTTTCTGTGTAATTGCTGAGAAGGCAGCCTGGGGAGTGTTTTGTCTGTTTTGAGTGTGTGGTTCAGTTTGCATGGGCGTGTATTGTGCCTAATCTCAGGTTTACTGAAGCTGGGTAGCTCAGTGATGTAAATACCACACTAGGTAGTATTTAAATTTATTAAAGTATTTTCTTGGAGCTCAGCCCTGTTCCAGGGCAGAACCTGTAGGAATGTGTATGCATAGCCATCTCTGAGACAGGATTATGCTAAAGTATCAGCTGTTAAAATTTGTTACTCTTCATTTCCTCAGCTTTTAGATCTGTGTATTCTGGATGTGAATTCTTTGGATTTCCAGTACAGAACACTAGCTGCTGCAGCGCTCTGCCACTATACCTCAATTGAAATAGTTAAGAAAGCTTCAGGTAAGACACTGCTATAAAGCTTGGCCTTGTTGAGCAGGGAATTCTGGAAGCTCTCACAGGCCCAAGGCAGCTGGAGTGTATTGGTTTACCAGACTGCCAAAGAACAAAAGCTACAGGGACACTAATAGTTTGTTCTGTGGGTTTCTTTTCCCCCTAATTTCACTTCCTACCATTTCAGATGTTACAAAGACTCAAAAAAGGATACCCCTTCAGAAGTGCAGTCTTTGCTAAGGAAATGAGGCAGATTTACTGTTCTTGGTTTTGGGATAATACTTGCTCTATTATTTCCCATTATTTGAGGGATCATTAGCCATATATTTGACTACTTTTTCTCCTAAAATGTAGTTCCCAAGCAGTCATGTCTCTCAGCAGCACCCAGTGTATATTTTTATAGCATGACCCAAAACATTCTGTTGAAGCTGAAAGTTGCTTCAGCCTTCCCTGGAAAGCACCAAGAATCCTTGTGACCTGCACTCACCATCCTTAGCCACTACCCTTTCATGTAACAAGCATAAGAAAATGCTGCCAGTTTCTGGGAGGATGCTTCTGAATTTCTATCTGCACTATTATTTATTGTTTTTTTAAACTTATGGCCATTTTGGAACACTGCAACTCCTTCATAATGTTTAAATATATTCCTGTGTTCTATTCCCTAGGCTTAGATTGGGAGAACATTTCAGAGTGTGTAGAATGGATGGTGCCTTTTGTGAACGTGGCAAAAAGATTCCCTGTGAAGCTTAAGAACTTTAAGAAGGTTGCAGCAGAAGATCGACATAATATCCAGACACACACAAATTACTTGGACATGCTGGTAGGTGGTCTATGGATGTGCAGTTCAGACAGCTGAGGGTACATTACACATCCCTTCTCCCTGCTCACACCTGGCCTGGCTCTGCTCAGCCAGTGTGGTCAGATGTGCCCAACTACCAATGATGCTGTAAACAACATGTGTTTTTTACTGTAACATTCCCAGGCCATAAGCAAACACTTGGATTACCACTACTGGAGAGGTGTTCCTAAGATAATAATCTTTACTTCATTGTGTAATGTCACCTTGGCTTTACTCAGTATCCTAACTCTGGAGTACTTGAATTGTATGAGTGGTGTGAGGGAGCACTGCTGACTAGTGACACAAAAGAGCCGACCTTGTGGTGGGTACTAACTGGTGTCTTCTTCCCCCCATTCACAGGAAGAAGTGAACAGTGGAGTAGTGTCCACTGCCCCGGGTCAGTTATCGCCCCTGTCAACAGGTGGAATAATAACCCCTCCCAAAAGCACAGAGAAGAAATGAAATACAGTCAAACATCATTAACAGATTCAGAAACAGGACTTGGTGCTTCAGAACAAGACCACACTAAAGGTGATTCATGTTCTTTACTGCTATTCAAGACTTTGGCAGTAAAAGATGCAGCAGGAAATTGAGACCAGCATCATCCTTGAGACTTGACAAAAAGAGTTCAGCTGAGCATTCCACCCTGCTGTCACAGGAGCCCGGACCACCTCGGTCCATTATGACACAACTTAGTTTAATTCTCACCATTCCTAACTTATTAATTTCAAGAACTTTTTTAATAGTGCCTAGTGGCAAAATTGGTCCACTCAGCTTACATGTCATGCTTTAATTTGGGCTAAATGTGCAGGAGAACTTATTGACAGCTTGTACCGATTACCACTTCGTGACTTGTTCTTTTTCTTCTCTTGCTAAGGTCAGAGCTCACTGCCTGTCAGTTAGTCCCCCAGCTCAGGTGCAGTATTACAGAGGCCTGTGGGTTAGCGGTTTATGTCTGAAACCACTCTGCCGGTGCAGTACAGCGTAGCCAGCCTTGTATCAAATTCCAGCTCCACAGGAGGCTGATAAATTTATGGCAGCCATTTAAGCCTGCCATAAACTTCGGTTTTAATGTTATCACTGACCTCAGGTAAGAGTATCAGCAAAGGACCTGCTGCTGAAGTAACCATAACTGGAAGTACAGTCCTGGAAGGAAGGAGTTCTGTCCTATATGAGCCGGCCACCAACTTGCAAAAAGAACATAATGAGAACTGGAGAAGGTATGGAATAAAGTGAGCTGCAGGTACTCTACAACCACTCCCGTCATAGGAACAGTATTTTAAACTGTGGAGCTGTAAGTTATCAGTGTTTTATAAACAACATTAACTACTGTGTTTTTCTTGCAATATTCACTACCTCTGAGTCACTTCTGTGATGAAGGGCAGTACTGGGAAAGATGGGTATCAGTCCTCCTCCCTCTTTCATGATGCTCCTACCTGTGCCTCATGTCCAGGGACAAGTGTTACATGACACTGAGCAGCCCCTGAAGCTGCACTAGAGCATCAGGTGCCACCCACATCCACATTACACTCACACCAACTTGACAAACTTGAATTCATGTCTTCTTCAAACAAGCCATTGTGGAACTAGCTGAAGTTGCTTCCAGCCTTCTGTACAGTTTGTAAAAATAAGGGGTTTATTATAAGATTTCATCTATTTCTAAGAAGAAAGATACTAGGCTGTAAATGTTGTATAAAAATTTAAATGCGTTTTTAAAAATAATAAAGTCTTGAAAGATTTTTTTTTCACTTCTACATGTTTTATAAGTCTTCCAGCATTTGCCTAGAAGTAAAGTTTCGCCATTGCTTGAAGAAACTTCTTTTTCCTTCTCTGCGCAGCAAGCTGTAGGACTTCCTCTGGATTACTGGCATTCAGCTCTGTCTGGCCAATGGCTTTTATCTTGAAACAGAAGAGGAGAGACACCATTAGCAAAAGGCCTTCCAGTAAAGCTGTTTCATTTCAAGGCATTTTCAGCACTAGTTCCATGGGTGATTTATTTCTGTAACATGCTCTGCCACCCCATCCCTACAACTTTAGAGCCACAGCTTCACAGGAGCACACAGACTCTAAAAGAATTGCGTGACAAAATTAAAACTGGAAGTGGCAATTCTTTTTAAATGTGGTTTCAGGGAAGGAAAGACGCTCTAAAGAAATCCCAGCACCCTGAGCACCCCAGTTTAACTTACTGCTATCTGCCGCTTGTCTGTCTCGCCTCTTTTGTGGTGGAGATCTGAGGGCCAGTCAAGGCAAGTCACTTAGAGAGGAAACAGCCTTATTCCAGCTGTGAACATCCAGTATGAGTGGCATTCCAGCAAAAGGATACATGTCAAATACTCCAAGATGGTGACATCCCAGATGTATTCATAGTAAGAATCCATGGCATCATGACTGAAGGACAAGGCAGGTTAGGTTAACTGACACATTCACATTCTGGGTTTATGCATCTATAAACTTTGTTGTAACATTTACCTGTTCTGTTCCTGCAGTGCCTTAAACGCAGTTTTATAATCAACTTCTCTGAGGAACTGGCACAAAATAGCTACCTGTAAGGAAAGACTTGCAGTGATTCTGACAGCCTGAATTCCCCCCACACTGAAACCTTCCACACACCACCTTGCTAATCCCAGTGCCTTTCTGGACCTAATCTAGTCTTAGCAAATTCTGAGCACCTGAATAGGGCTTGTTCTGACACATCAACAGTGGCAACAGCTAAAAGGAATTTACTCAGATCTGAAGGGACTGACTTGGTTTCCAGGTTTCTAAATGCATTTAACAGCTTTTAAATCAGAGCCAAATCTAAGCTTGTTACTTCTTGGAGAATGAACGATCCCACTGAACAGCAACAGCCACCTGTGGTTATCATGAAGAACAAGGCCAGGTTCCCAACACCACCCCACAGATACTGTACTGTTCCTCTAAAAAAAAAAATCAGCATTATAAGAGAAAAGTAGGCCAAAGCACTCAGAGACTACTACTTTTTAGAACATTTCCAAATATATGTTTATTTACTCATTAATTTCAGTCCTTTGTGTGTCCTAGAAGCAAAGGTAACAACAAAATCTACTTTACTGCAGATTGCCTTTCCAAGGAAAGTTGGATTTAGTCTTTTTAAAAAAGTTCTCCCCACTTTTTATCATCAAAATATTAACAAATATTTTACTTAATGCCATGTTTCACCTCTCACCTGGGTGTGACAGTTTAGTAAAGAGCAGCACTTGATCATTCTTTTTATCACCTAGAGAAGGGTTAAAAACACAAAACACAAGTTCTGAAATGCTCATTTTGGAACACAAACAGCAATTTTTGTGATTCTTTTTTTTAATGCAAGGGACCCGCTAAATAGCTATTTACATTCTTCTAAGCCCCCTAACCTTGGGGTTTTAGCATATCCACTGATCAACTGAGCGTTCATCACTTCAGAGATGTCCCAAGGGTCAGCATGTGCTGAGGAGCAGCACCCTGTGTTTGTGTGAGGCAGCCAGGCCCTGCTCTGGCAAAAAGCTTCACCTTTATGTCCTGCCACCCACAGGAAAGGCCTGGCGGGTGGGACCAGCACTGACAAAGCTCTGACACCAAGGCAGGCCCCTGGTGCTGTGTGACAGCACAGGCATCCCTGCTGGGACTCCTGCACCATGGCAGCCTGGCACGAGGCACAGCTTAGACCAGGCTGTGAACATTCAGGATTTCCAGATGGCATCTGAAGCTCTCACTGGCCCTATAAATGGGAACATGACAGGAATAGTAATTGGATAGGACACCTTCCCTGGGTCTAGACAGTTCCTTCCTACTGCCTAGCAAAACACAGACTACAAGGAACACAATGGTTTCCTAATGAACAAGCAAATGCCTGGAAAAAGGTTAAGTGACATCCTGCACGATGTCACTGGAACATGCTGTGTCTGGGACTGGGGATTCCCCCAGAACACAGAGAGATGATGGGGCTCTCACTCACAGCCCATTTGCAAGTGACAAACCACTTGTTACACCCACCTGCAAAGTGCACAGATACCTGCTCTGCTGTGCCTCCAGCACGCCCTGACAAGGGTAAACTACACTCCCACCCCTTTCTAGACAATCCTGCACAGCCCTGATGCAGCTCTGCTCAGTCAGAGTCTGGGAAAAAATACCAGTGCGTGGGAAAAGGAGCCAGTGTTGTATGGATCTCACTACTAATGTGATCCATGCTTCTTACCCTCATCCATGTTAACCGGAGCAGACAGTATTTCAGAAGCATTTAGACAGGACACAAAGTTTGCCTGCACCACGGGTGGAAACAAGCAGGCTCCGTCCATGCGATACCAGCACTGGAAGCACAGATATAAAACCCCAGAGGCTACAGGAATGTGTGTATGCTGAACAGTTTTGTCTCTATGTAGAATCAGGATGCTGACTGAATCCAAACAGGGATTTTTGTAAATCTAAATCCCACTTTAACTCACCTGGTCTGTGTACACATCTGGTGGCACCATCTTATTAAAGAAGTCTGAGCATACAGCTCCTGCCTGTAGGTAATAGTGAAGGGCTGCTGAATACTGATTTGTTGCTGCCATGGAAAAAAGCAAAATAAGGTCTTAAAAGTAAATACAGCAGTTACTTAGTAGTCAGATCAATTATTTATAGAATTAATCATATATATATATATTTCATAGCTGAATTCTACTGGGGAAGTGACTTGTGTACCATTGTTTAAAAAGCATGGACACACAGGAGGTGGTAAAACAGTGATGGATGGATGGGAAACTACATAATCAGGAAAACTAGTATCATACACAAAGTTCTGCCTTTTGAGAAATACTTTTAATTTTTTCAGGTAGTTGATCTTGAATCCATCAGCACTAAGAGTGGAAAAGAAGTTTGCCTTCAGCGAACTTAGCACACACAGTGGCAGTAAAGAAGTTTAGTTGGTGAAGTGAGAGGAACAGCTGATGCCACCACAGGCCTCTCATGGTTCAGCACCAGTTCTACTCCCAGCTCTTCCTGAAATGACGATAAGACCTCCAGGGGCTCTGTGGCAGGAGCAGCTTGTCCACATTGCTGCTGAAATACAGACCTGGCACATGCCAGGAGTGCTCCAACCACTGTTGGCACCGGATTTGAGGATCCCTACATAATGTCTCCTTCCGGGATGCTGCTGCACTTCGTACAAGCAGTAAACTGCCAGTTTATAACCCTGAATCATTCTCCCATATATAAGGTGACAGCACTGAACACTTGATTAGACCCTTCCCCTCACCCCAAGGATTATAAAGCATCTTCTAGACAAATGGGTCTCCTTTGGGAGCAACAGACTTGCATTTCTGCACTACATCTTACTGTACACCACAGACATCCTTCCAGTCCAAAAAAAGATTTGGAAACTTGCACCTTGACTCTGTGATAGCCCAAAGCACTGGTAAGTAGATGCCAGAGGCACAGAAAATACCATTTTATGGCCAGAAAGGAACAACCCGGTTTGAAAGCTAAATTTCACTAAAGTGGTTTCAGCAGATAATTTAAGTGGAAGAAACATTGCTCTACCTTTGAGTTTGGCTATGGCCATGTCCTTCTCTAGCACATACAATAGGCAGTACCCTACCTGTCTGGTTGTCTTCAGGAAGTTCATTCTTCTGCACCTACCCTTCTGCTCTATTTACTCACACTATAAAGCAAGCCCCAGGAACTGACTCTAGACTGGGGAATAATTTAACAGAGCATAGTATCACACAGGCTGGGCAAGTTTTCCCCAGGCAACTGCTGCCCTGGTGTGGTCTGGATACGCTGTCATGGTGCCCAGAACCTGAAACTCTTTGTATTGTCCTAGTTCTGCTGGCTGCTCCCAGCTGAGGGGCAAGAATAAATACTGGGGGAGTGGCAGGTGAGGACAGAATGACAGGGAAGCACTTCCCATCACAACCAATATCAGATCAGGAGTTCATACTTCCTCTTTTACAAAGCCTACAGACTTCTCTATATAAAATACAGATCCTCTCCACTCTGCTCATCTTCTGCTCCAGCAAAGCGGATCTCCAAATTTAAAAGCAACCACTATTCACAACTTTCCATTCACTTATAAAACACTCAATTGTCAGGGGTTTGCACAATTACACCACTCAAGAACCAACTGCACTACAAAAGTAAATTTAAAGTGGACTGTTAAAGTTCCCCTTACCCTAAAAGCAAGTCTGCATGACCCGTTGGAAGCTTAGTCTCTCTGTGGGCTTAGACAACCTCCCAAATACACCTACACTATCCCCTCTGAAGATTTTAACCTCATGTGTCACTTAAACTTATTTTTCATAAGAGAAAATACAAGGAGGATTATGTCAAGCAAAACCCAGAGCAGCAAGGTACCCCTACACATATGCTAAAAACAGACATTGGTTTCACTTACCAAAATAAATATCTGCCTGAATAATTAACCAGAAGTGGTTGTTTGCATTGATAGTCAACGCATAGCTGACCAGCTCTTTTACTGTAACAGCTACAGCTTCGAAGTCCACTGATTGAAGACTAAAGGAAAAAAGAAAGAAAAGTAATTCCTAAATGATTGCTCTGGGCTTTTTAACCACTAATCTGATTTCCCATCTAGTTTAAGTCCAAGGCACCTTGCATTAAGTGTCAAGCAAAAATAACTCCAGAAAAGATTTACTGTTGACTAAGACTACTGTTGATTTGTTCCAATACAGTAAATCTGACAGAATAAGACTTGGACAAAAAGTCAGAACTTCATACGTGGGTGACCCTACGAAAAGATTCTCTGCAGATATGTTCAGTTTCAAGAAGTTTGAAGACAACATCTGAAACCACTATAAATTTACCCCAGCACCTGCATGAATGGCCAGAGACAGCAATCTCTGGAGAACTATGGAAATAGCTCAGCAAGGAGGGCTGGGAATGGTTTGGCACACCGGGCAGCCTTTCCCAAAGTTTATGTGCAATCTCCATTTTTAAAAATATAGGTTTTTTTCACCTTCCTGCTAAATTCTGGTAATGACGAAAACAACTTTCTTCTGCTTGACCTTACAGTATACACTGAAATCTACATCAGTAACGAGACTGTGCAGTCACACAAGCTACAAACAAATTAATCCCACTATGCATCACACACTCTCACAAGAGTAATTTTTTCCAATGCAGTTTATGAGGTTCCACCCCCACAGAGCCTCTAAACTTCATTGGAGAAACACAGTTCAGTCCAGCCAGAACAAATCAATACATACCATTTGCTACTTCGTATTGCTATTACTGAAACACACCTCAAAAAATATGAGTCATTTCATATTAAAGTATTATATAGTTCACACAGTTACATATAGCTTAATAAAGCAAACAGCAAAAACCCCCTCAGTTTCTTCTTCTCTTTCTTCTTCCCCGTATCTCCATTAGGAACATCAAATTAGGAGCAAAACCATCCATGCAAGCAGACCAACCTTTCCATGGACAGAATGGGGGCAGTGATGCCCTTATATGGCAGAAACCACACAACACACAGTAACTGGAGCCAAACCCATTACATAAATGCATATTTTGAAAACTGTATTTTTAATCATCATCTTACTTGGGAATGGATGAAGGCCAGATAGAAATGTGCTCTGCTGCAATATCATTCACAATGTCTTCCTAAGAAAAGATAGATGGTAAGAGAAATTACAACAAGAAACATTTCAAGAAACCGAGAAAGATTTTTGTGATATATACTAACCCGAACATTATGCAGTTTCACAAACAAGGACAATATTGTGGTTAAAACCAGTGGTTCCTGCAGGGGAAAAAAAAAAAAAGAGTATTCCCATGAACCAACCAAACTCCACTTTCTTCCCTAAGCTTTAAAACTATGTAAAAGGTTCTGACATCATTACAATTCCCTATTGAAATAGGGAAATATTTCGTTAGAAGACCTACAACACAAGGATACTGTAAGAAAGTTTCTGTAGCAAGTTTTTAATTCAAATTTTCCCAAATAACTCCTTCGTATAAACTCTACTTTGGTTTTACACATCTTTATGTTTCTGTGGCTACTGCCTAAACCCTAAACTCAAGCTGGGTATACTACAACTTTCTATGCATTTACAAACCCACAAGCTATAAACAATTTCCAATTTCCCTTCTTCTTACTTCTGCTGCTTAGTATAATGCATGTAGCAGCTTCCTGCTCCTTCCAAAAGGAATGCTTTGCTTCATGACAGCTGCAGTTACTCCCAAAGTTAACAGGTCTCCACTGTCAGAATTCAGGATAATTTTTTAAAAAAGCTATTCCACACTGCTGTATGCCAGGTATAACAAATAACAAAACACCTATATATCTGTTAGATTTTCTGGAGTTTAACAGGAAAAGTCCAGGAAAATATTATACCAAAAGGCAATACCACTGTGACTTACCCGAAGCTTTTTGATGAAGGACAACAATTCACTCCTAAATCGGGGACACAAGTACCCACGTAAGTAATAATTTACAACAAAGAACATACGCAAACTTAAACCCCTAGAAATAGTCAGTAAAGCAAATTCTTCATCTGCCAAAATACCCCTTCACCTCTAAGTTTACAAACATAGGGTATATAAGTGAAAACACTCAACAACTCATTCACTTTTAATACAGTTAGTGAGTTTTATTTCTACATTTAAAACAGTTAAAAGAGGTATGATATTCCATTGAGCTATAAAAGGCATGAAAGAAAATTGCTTTGTAGTAAGTCAACCATCGACTCTAAAATGGAAAGTAAATGAATTGTACTGTAATTCCCTAAGCTAGGATTGCAATAATGACCTACAGACTTGCAACAGAGTACACAGTGATCATTTATAATGTACATTGATTTCCCTGTCATGCACATCAGCCATCGTCACCATATGACAATCCAGACAAGCACAGCCTGTTTAGAAAAGGTTTCACTGCTTCTTTTCCATAACAAAAACAGGTAATAAAGACTAGTCACTGCCCTTTACTGTTTGAACCAGAGGGGTCACAAGAGGTTCAGTACCCTGGAGTACACCTGTACTGCTTCCCTTTCCCTGCCAGAGTATACAAATGAAACCTACAGCACGCAGGTACCCTCCTACACCCGTCCCACAGCAGTGTGAGCCAAAGCAGCTGGCCCTGAGGCACACAGTAACCTGACTGGCTCAAGGACAGCAAAGAAACAGTCAAAAGTTTGGTGGGGACACCTTTCCCAAGTGTTTAACATGGAAAGCTGTTCAATATAATCACACATTCCAAAATTTACTGTATTAGACAACTTATAATCAGGTTTGTACTTCAGAAGAGGCTGCGAACACTGAGAAGACAAATCAAGAGAGTCCTGAATCACTCAGTCAGTTCAGGCTAAGGCTGGCAGTGCTCAGGTGACTGACAATGAAATTACTCCGATCAAGAATATTTTCTTCCTTCCTCTTCCCAGGAGCTTAGCTGAACCATAACTTCATTTCAAAATTGAATACATTTAGCTTTACAGAACAATTCTATTTGATGCAAAGGAGACACCTCCAGCCCATCAGCTAAACTACCCTAGAGATGCCATTGACTTTATTGGAAGATCTACACTGGTTATAATGGGAGCATAAGTATATATACAGCAGTGTCTGCATGGTGACCTGAATCCCACACGCTCCTTTTCTGCCTCTGAAAAGGAAAGCCAACACATCACCACTAACACCCAACTCCCACAGCGGACAGGATGTTTACACAGGGATCTTCAGCTGCTCCCACCACTCTGATAGTGGAATCCAGACAATTTTTGAAGGGAACATGGAGTTAAACAGAATTCAAACCATCTTTAAAAATAATTTTAGAAAAACATACCTGTACATAATGCCCAGTGTAGATTCCCTGTGTTTTATCAAACTCACTCTGCCATCATTCCCCCGTTTGTGCTGGTTGGATACACTGCAGATTTGTACAACAACTTCCCAGAGGTCTTTTGCTGTGCGTCTACTTTCTTTGGGACCTGGAAGTTCTTTGCACGTAGCAGCCAGCAACTGGCCCAACTATGCAATGCAAGGAAAAAAATACAGTGACTGTAGTTTCTCTGCATATTGATTGCAGCAAAGGAATTAATGGTGTTTAAAACAGCTAAGCAACTGATTTTAAGTCACAAACTACAAAGCAATGTCACTAAACTTTGCAGCAGAGAACACTGATTAAGAAGCTGGAAGACAGGAATTAACCAGACCATTTTTCCCTTCATTGGCTTCCTTAGTTCATGTTTAATTACTACAGGCTCCAGAAAACAAACTTAAATAACCTGCATAAAACCTAAACCCCATAAAATACAGTTTTACAGAGACTGACTCTCTAGAACTCACTTCACTTCCTTATAATAGTTAATCTGAACTGCAACTGGCACAATGTTATACAAAAACATTGTCAACCACTAAACACACCTGTTGCTTAGCCTTGCTTTCTTCTACCTCAGACTTAATTCATTACAGACACAAAGCCCCACACTCTTGAGCAGAAGGGTACATGCTTTGAAAAGTACAAAAGACTTCAACAGGAAAAAAGTCAATTAAAGTCTGAACAAGCTTTAAGATGGAGCACTCATTACCTTCACGTAAGGATTAGTCTGAACCAGAGGTAATGGAACCTGCATGGTCAAATACTCATTCTCACACCAGTTTAACAGGAAGGCAACACATTCTTCAGCTATAACTTGTCGAAGAGGAATATCTAAAAGAAAATGGATTCTTTGCTTAACTTTTTTTTTTTTTTGAGAAAACAGTGCTGTATGAAAACAAACAAACTCTATTCCCTCTAAGCAGCCATTTCTGTTCCACTGCTCTCCAGGGAAACACAATGCTTAGCCCTAAAAGAGACCTCACCTCTGGAAATTAGAAGCAACAAGAGTTTCCTCTAACCACAGCAGTATTACATTACTCCCTCGGGGTGAAACCCTGAGGAAAGCTTAAACAACTAGCAAAACTTCTCAGGTAAAAGTGCAGACATGTTTATCCTGTTCCAAGTCCTTTAAGTGGTACTAAACAGAAACTGGCAATGTTCAGCAATATGCAGGCATCATGGGGCTGCTCTCATTTCCAGCTTCTAAAAATGAATGAAACTTTTAAAGACTTACTAAAACCAGTGTCAGAGTCACTGCTGTTTTTCCATGTATACATCTAAATGGTAAGTCTGCAATACAGAGTTGTTTCATTTTGTTGTAGGTTTTTTCCTCTTCTCTCAAGGTTTGTTCTTTTCTGCATCCCAGGAAAGACAGCGATGTACTTACCAGGTACTCTCATTTCCAAATATCCTCGGACTCTGCTTATAAGATCAGAAGGAGGACGTTCTCCAGAAGCACCAGCTCCAGCTTCATGAGTGTAAATGTCCAAAAGTAGCATTTCATTCAGCATGACTTGACGGAGCTTTGGAGAAAACTCTGTCACAAGCTCCAAGCAAGCAGCAAAAAGCTGTTTTGCATGGATGAAATCCTGTAATAAAAATTATATGCATTACTGATACCTAATGGATTCATAAGGGAATATACTAAGAGCTAAAGTGCTGTTCAGCTCTATCCTGGTTGAACCAGCCTTGGTATCCATTAGCATCAGCATTGTTCAAGTATCTCACAATGACTATTTATGAATCCTTTGGACCCACTATTAAGCTTAACAGTTCCAGATTTTTCAAACAAAACAGGAAGTCTAAGCAAAAACATACCAGAAGTAACTACTGGCACGTTTGGTAGAATTTTGGTTTAGCTGCAGTTTAGCAAACTTGTCAATTACAAGGAAAATAAAACAGCATTCCAATAAATTCCTTATGTAAAACACTTAGCCAAAAGAACAGCATTTCATATCAGTAAGTCAAATCACCACATCATAATCAAAACCTTATATGAATGAAATGATCTCCAGGCTCAATTCACTGGAAAGCCATTATCTTTGCTCTGCTGATGGAACTTTGAGAGACAGAAATACAACACACAGAGCTTGTTATACCACCTCCCTCACCTCTTCATTTATCAGGTTTTTTCTCTCAAAAAGGGCTTTCCATATTTTCATTTTGTTAAGATTCAATTGCCTAAACTAGCCAGTAACCTCAGATGGTTTGCTCACCTTAATTGCACAGCAGTGCAGTCCCTTTGCCATCAGGATGTAGACCAAATCCCTAGTCAGACTGTCTTTGATTCCTAAAATAACATTGCCGTAAACATTTGGTACTTCCCACTGGGAGAGAAACGCATAGGACATTTGCACAGAAACAAGTTTTAGAATTCACATCACTGCTTAAAACATTATAAACAAGCCCCAAATATTGAAAATTACTGCCATCTAAATTCCAACTATTTTGTCTTTACATCTAATCACAAGTAACGTACTGCTCATGTAGAAATACAATAAAAACAGCTGGATACCCTTTGTTCACACTCTGAATATGCAACAATTACGATGGGGGAACCAAAATAAAAGACAAGAGACCTTAACTTAAAAAGCAACAAAAAAAAAAAAATCTTCCTCTCTCCTGCTCCCACCTTTAATGACAGAAATTTGAACTAAAACAATATTGCTAACTAGTCAGAACACTGAAAGTAAAAGCTACAAAAACATCTTTTCTCACAAGGAAAGCCTGAGCTACAGCTACAGCCAGTATTTCCTTAAAACAAAGGTTATAGGTTTTGTTGTGATACTTTCACAGAATGTGAGTTTAGATATGTATCATCATTCTTATTAAACCACCACTATGCAGAGAGGGAAAAGATAAACTACACTGAGGATCTATGAGACAATGTTTACTGTTCACTGTTCACTGCAGTATGATACCTAGAGACTGTAATTCAAGGACTGGTTAATGAC
This sequence comes from Pipra filicauda, assembly GCF_003945595.2. NCBI lineage: Eukaryota > Metazoa > Chordata > Aves > Passeriformes > Pipridae > Pipra > Pipra filicauda. Next base: position 3,652,744 of record NW_024104073.1, on the reverse strand, counting down.
CACATGAAACAAGTTACCTTATTTGAAATTGTCCAGAATTGGCGTTCTGAAGTCATACCATGCAGCTCGATTAAGATCTGGCGAATCCTCCAAGGATCTACTGACAGTATGAGCTGATGTTCAAGCTGGCCAATATTGACGCTTGCTGAAGCTGGAAGAAAAGCAGCCAGGTCTCCAGTGCATTTCTTTTCAATGTAGATACTTTTGTTTCTTTAACATATAACACTTCAATCATAACACAGTAAGAACAGCAGACACATCAATGCTTGCATAGGCCCAGTCCATCCTTTTGTGCTATTCCACAAACACCTTGTTTCCAGGATTCCCACATCCCTGACCTAAAAGGCTGCTTGCAATGTCCCCTTTTCTCACTCCAACATCTCTGAGTACTCTTGCTACAGTAAAGCAATAGCTTTAAGATCTGCATTAAAAAGGGGGTCCTATAGTGCCTTAGTGAAAATATGCACTTTCTCAACTGGCTCAAGTCATTGCAAGACTGCATTAGAGCTGAAAAGGCAAGTTCTTCCCAGCTCCAGTCATCATCTCACATGTCCTGTGTTAGCTTTGACTTGGGCAGCTGCACAGCCAGCCAGCTATAGCTGGGAAATGAACTGGTTGAAAAGATCTATGTTTTACTTTGGTAGGTTTAAAACCTCATTCAGATGGTACTCCTGGGCCAGCTTACCACACAGTCACACGATCATTAGTGTAAAGGTCCAGAGGCAGGGTTCCCTTTCTGGGAACGGCTGCCACAGCCACAATTGGTCAAACTAACACCACACCTCTCTCGCTTGGTCACCTGGGGCCCATTCATTTGAGCTCACCTATTATATTCACTTGAGATACAAGCAAGTAACAGCCACCTTCTTGCACAAGCAGGACATGCACCAACAAACAATGGGAAGTCTTCTCTCTAAAAACATTCTCTCTAAACTTTTTGGAGAACAGACCTGCACTTAGTAACCTCAAGCATGGAAACAGTGAAAATTACCTGGGATATCATAAAAAGAAGTCACAGGTTTTGTGCACAGGTTGATTCGAGGAGACCTCTTCCGCATTTGATCAATGAGCAGCTTCCGTTCGTCATCTTTCAGCAGTTTTATGAACAGCTCATGAGATGAAATCATGAAGACAAACTGAAGATCTTCCATGCCCAAACACAAGTTTCTAAACAAATAAAAAAGTTAATACATGACCAAGAAGGTGGTGCTTATTTTTCCAGTCTATTGTGCTTAATTACATTGCTTACAAAGTATAAATTCATGTTATCTTAACATACTTGAGAAATGCTGCCATTTTTCTCTTCAACGCTTCAGAAGCATTTTCCAAATTTATTGACCCAGAACAAACCTGGGAAACAAAGCAGAAAAGAATTAAGTAGTTCCCTTTGCAGGCCTAAAATACATAGTTACAGACACTGTTAGCACTGTTACTGACCAGCTTTCTGTCTCACAATTAGTATCAGCCAGTAAACCTCTCTTTCAAGGGAGGCAACAAAGTTACCACAGAATCAAGGAATCGTTTGGATTGCAAGAGACCTTAAAGATCATTCAGTTCCAAGCTCCATACCATGGTCAGGGACACCTTCCACTAGAAAAGGTTGCTCAAATGCCAACCCAACAGTTGTTCCAGTAGCCTGGAACACTTCCAGGGATGGGCCATCCACAGCTACTCTGGGCAACCTGTGCCAGGGCCTCACTACCATCAGAATAAAGAATTTCTTCCCAATATTTAATGTAAACCTGCCCCTTTGAGTTTGAACCTATTACCCCTTATCCTGTCCCTCCACACCCCTGCAAAAAATTCCTCTCCACCTTTCCAAGGTTAGAAATAAGACTGTCTCTGAGGAAACCTGATAAACACCGTAGCCATCACACGTGGATCAGAATTTCTGTCAACCTGCACACAAGGCAGGATGTTTCAGACAACTGTGACCTTCCCTCAGACACAGTTCACATTCCTTTTTCCTATTGCTCTGGTAAATAGGGGTACTGATGGCAAGTGCCACATTATCAGTCAGCCTCCCAAGATCATTAAGTGCATGAGTTCAAAAATGAAACATTTCTATAAGTGCAAAACACTAAGATTCACTAGGACTTTTTTTTAAAGCAGCAGTTGAAAGATAACTAGATAGCTGAATTTAATTGACAGTTTGCAAGAATTTTTTTTTTTTTTTAGAAATATGTTTTGGTCCTAATATGAGCAGTTGATGGAAGAGCTTTCACTTGCTTTTGAGTAGAGTACTGTCAGTCATTTTTTACCACGTCCCTTAAGAGACAAGCAAAAACAACACTCATATTAAGAAAAGATACTAAAATAACAGCAAAGCAACAAAAGGATTAGGTTTAGTTTGAGCAATAATACTTTCATAAAAAATTTCGGTAAGGGTAACAGTCTAGGTCTCACACACACAGTAACTCAGAATCATTTCATGACATGCTAACTTTTACAACAAAGCTGGTGAGGAAACAGTGGTCCTCTTCAACAGATACTTCTATTTCTATTCTCTCTGTCTTGGAGAATTTGATTCTTTTTTCCTTGAAACCAACTATTCAACGTATCTTTATATAATTTAATGATGTCAGGAACAGCAGCAATTTCAAATACAAGGTGAAGCAACAACTCACCACCAGTTCTTCCCCAACACACTGAAACAGAGCTATGGACATAGACACAGGACTGATATTGAGTGTAATTGTACTAACCCCAAACAAGCTGAATAATGTTTGAGAAGTTACCTTTCTCTGCTTCAGAAATTTGAGCATTACTTGCAACAATAATACAGTTGTATGAGGGAAGAGGTAACTCACTAAATACCGTTTTCCCTTCTAATTTCAGATGAATTTTTTTACCTCCAGGAGGAAGTCTATTTTTTCTTTGCTGGGTTTCAGGAACAGCTGACAAAACTGAATATCAATTGTTCGACCCTGCAATACATCGCAGACTGTGTTGCACACGCAGACTTTGAAACAGACTTCATCCAGAGCATCATTCCTGCATGAACACAAAACTGAACATCACAGAACATCTCTGACAAACAAAGAGTGGATATCACAGCAGGTAAAAAAAAAAATTAAAAGAAAAAAATCAGTAAAGGGGTAAAATTAAGTGCTAATGCTCATTATTTTTTTCCATATATGGCCACAGTGAGATACATCACACAGTTACTCCTTAGTTGGAAGATGTAGTTTAGACTATTGGCTAACAGAAATGAAGGTTGAAGTTTCTTGGATGTAAATAATTTGTTGTTAAAATATCTTGCATACTTTCCATGAAAAACATAACTAATGAAAACTGCTTTTCATCACAATTGAATAGATCATTATTTAATGTCTCACCCTTGCTGAGCTTTTTGGAAGAGTTCTCTCAACACTGATTGCCTGAACTGTTCAGGTAAACTGAGGGTTAGGTTATCTTCAAGGAATATCTTCACTATGTCCTGTAACACAAACACAGTTGGAATAGTCAATGCATAATGTAAAAGAAACGGATAAGGTAATTTTCTATCTGGTAAAAAACAATTAAACTAACAGAAACAGCTTGTACCCATATTTAATACTAAAATTCATTAAACTACCAGAAAGGATCAAATGACAAAAAAAGTTCTCTATCATCAGAAAAATCAAACAAAGTAAACAAAAATCAAAACAAACTTGCACATCTCAGCAGCAATATTCCCTGAAACCCGAAGAACTAGAGTCTACCTGAAAATTCCATACCTCAGCTGGCAGGAATTATTTCCACTGTATAGAGTCCAAGATATTTTAATCTGCTATGTACCACAGTATGTTATATTCCTAAACATGTGGGGTTTAAAACAGTATGTTAATGGTTAAATGTAACACTTAAAATTTATCAAAATCCTTTTAAGTTCAGGTGGAATCATCCACACGGAATGACAAAAAAAACCCTTCAAAACATCCTACCTGATAGTTGCCAGATTTCATACAGCTGTGGATTTGACTATATGGAGTTGCCTGCTGGGATGCATCATCAGAAGATGAGGTAAGAACTTCACAAGCTTGACAATATCCAGCTAACCGTTCTTCATCTATGGTAAAATGAAGTGATGATGAGCCATTCTGAAAAGCAAGAGTTCATCAGATCTTAGTGGCCAAAGTATTATGAAAAATGGGTAGTTCAGAAACACAAACAGAGACTCACAATTTACCCAATTAACAGCAAAACAACAAAAGAATGTGCATGTACGCACTTTATTTAAATAAAAATTGGAGTTCCACAATTTTGGAGATATAAATATGAAGCAAACCAAGGAAACATACCTTACTTATAAATTAAAATGTATTTTTAAAAGATTCTTAGAACACAGACAATCTGATTTCTGAGTAAAAGAGATTAAGAAAAAGAATAAGAAGTGCTGTACGGTTACTTTCATCAAAAACACCACAAAGGACAGAGAATGTACAGTTTAGTCAAGTTAATATTAGTACTGGAGATGCTATTTTTACATTTCTTGCATCAATACACTTTGTGTAAAAGAACAAAGCAGCAATATACAGCAACCAATTAATATAATTTCAAACCAGGCACAATGCGAAAAAACCCCAAACCAATAAAAACTGCTGTCAAAACCTCATGAAGTTTTTTTCAAAACTATGTGTACCATTAACAGTTATTAAATTGCTGAAGAAGGAAGCAATAATTTAGACAAGTTTTTTATAGAAGAGTTGAATCTACATGCTAATAGAACGCTTGTTACCTTTGCAATCAACTCCTTTGTTTTGAAAAACTTTTCTTTAGCCTTTTCATGAACAGCTACATTTGTCGATCCTTGTTGGAAATAGATGGCACCCAAATCATAGCAAACCTGCAAACAGCATTGATATAAAACACATCATGTTGGGTATTTACATAATATTTTAAGTCAAGTCTTTCAGCTCAAAACATTGCATGTACTGTAAACTATTCCTAGTTTTATCTAAGGTACCAACATACACTTCACTCCTTTCCCCATTTACTTCAATTGGTTTCTCTTTAACTGCAGTCTCAGTCTGAGCAATTCTGCACAAGCATTACAGAATTACAGAATGATTTCTACATAATCACTGAAAGCAATGCAATAAACTCTCTTGTCATATAATGGTTTGCTTCAGGGGAGAGAGAGGGGGATGAAATTGAGAGGCTGGGAGGGAAGCAACAATATTTACAGTGTTGAGAAAAGTTCTAATAATGTAAAAATGAAGCCACTAATATCTCATTGCATTACAAAAAAAACCAAACCAAAACAAAAACCCAAAGGAACATTAACAGAAAAATATTGCAATTTACATCAAAACTATTACTTAACACTTTGTCTAAAGAACTGACATAACCTGAAAGCTTTAGTACACAATGTAAGCTACCTGGCACTGTATCTCCTCTGCACTGATTTTCAGTCCAGCTGTGGAACTCTCTGTTTCTCCATTCACCATACCAGGTTCCATGGCCAATAAATCCAGAGTTCTTATAGTATGGACATAAAGATCTTTGTTTAATTTCAGTGCTCCTTCTAGGACCAGGATGGAATCAGCAGCCTGCTCTTTCAACTGTAATAATTCAAACACATTAAAAGAATTAACTTCTTGGTGTTGAGTTTAATTCTGGGTTTAAATTAAACTAGAAATGTAACAATGCACTAAAAGGATAATAAAACAAGTAGTCCTTATACAACTGTCCTGTTGTCATGTAATATCTGCTTCTATATTTCTTGTACAATAAAAAAATTCTTATATATGTAAATTCAAGAAAAATAAGATGGGAAAAGAGTCTCACCACTTTCAAAATATTTTCAGTTAGCTCCTTTTCTTGTTGCATCTGGTTCATCCTGCAAAACAGAGGTGAAGATCTCAATTATAAAGCAGACCTGCATGTTACTTTACTTCATGTTCTAGCTCACAACATTTGTTTATACTAAGTATTGCTTAATTATATTTTAAACACCATTATGCAGGACCACTGACTGTTTTTATCTATCTATATCTGAAATACAGAATTCTATAATAACAATAGTTTTGCATGAGAACGTGGTTCAATAGAATAGAAGTTACAAAGTTTCTGTTGCCTTTTTTTTTAAATTAGATTGCTAATATCAGCAAAATATTAGCAAAACAATCGTGAAGATATCAGCTTCCATAGCCTCAAGTATCTTGAAGCTTCATTATTCAAATCTTCTCAAAGATGTGTCAGGGAAAGAAGTATGTTTATGTAAAAATTAGAAGTATTTTTAAATTATTTCCCCATATAGAATTTTTTTATTCAGGATAAGACTGATACATATATGAAAGTATAAGATTTATAGTAAAGTAAGTAGTAGTGGTATTTTTAATCAACATGTTCAACAGACTCTCTCATAAAATTAACACAAAACACATGAAAAGTACCACCAAGATAATTCCAATTTTTGGAGAAATTTATGACATAAAAGTAAATTCCAAGGACAAGTTGTTACTAAAGCCAAACAAATTCTAGAATGCAGAATTGATGTGAAATTACAAATTACTGCCTAATGAAGTGATAGAAAACCCCTCATTATTTCTCAGAATGTGTTGAATTGGTATAATGAAACAACTATATTAAGCAAGATCACATAAGTCAAAAAGGGATGCAAGAAATATACCCTGTTTAAACTAGATAATAAGCATTCTGCCAGGGCAAATTGTCATATCCCTTTCTGCCACGGTTTTTCATACTGCTACAAAGTCAGAGATTATAACATCAAAAGAGTGGAACAATAGACAAGTACATATATGTATCAAGCATATCTGATAGGAAAATAAGAATATACTTGAAATAAATGCAAGTTTTCCATGTTGCTGCCAGCTATTTTAAGCAACTGTATGTTACTAACATGATTTAATCCACTTAGAAATTAAATTCCTGATTATAAAATACCCGTGAAATGCAAATAAATTATACCTGTAACTTACACATTTAACTGAGGTGGACCAGGTTTCACTTGCTTTACAGGAAAACTGCTTTGAACAATGGTCCTTATGGCCCTACGAAGGAGAAAAAATTAAGGGAAGAACAACATTAGCCTCAGAATTGTAAACAGCAGATTACAGGCTTCTTAATAATAACAGTTTATAATTTCAGATAGATTATACCATTAGATAATACATCCTCTATTCAAGAGCACATCTAGTAGTGAAGAAATGCTCTTATGTCCATAAAAAGCTAAAAGACAGTAAGATTTTTATACTTATTAGGTGACTGTTCAAACCACCACCTTGACTATCTTTTAGGGGGAAAAAAAACCAGCTGTAGAATAGTTTTCAAATCAGCTCCTCACTATAACCCACCTACACACCACAATGTTATTAGTAATCTGAGATTCTTTCTCCTTCTACATACAAGTACACTGATAAAAGAAAACATTGCTTTGTTCTATCATGATTTTTGATTATTGCCAAAAAGTAGTTTACCATCTGTTGTAGAGTAGTATTGCCATTGCAGTGGTTGGGGGTAAGCTGGACAGGTCTACATCCACATGTTTAGTTCCTGGGGGAACTTTGCTGATACACAGAAGCTCATTCAGTAGCATGTTCAATACAGGAACTGACAAGCTATTACAACAATAAAAAAGAGAGAGAGAATCACATACTTCATATAGCAAATCTACTTTTGGGATGTTAAATAACATACACTACTATTCAGTACTATATTATTACTTAACACTCCATGGATGTTAAGTGTAGTATGTTTATTCAGCATAACAAAATGCTCTGCATCAGATGGCACTTGAGATCAGGTATGTAACACAGTTACTGGTATGAGCAGCACAGATAATGCCCAGGTGGATGGTTGCCTCTCAGCTGAACTACTACTACCCACCACTGCATTAGTCCATGCTGGCACCTCCCCGGAATAATCCTGCCACCTCTACAGCAGGATCCAACTAATAAATTCTTTCAAAGCAGCCACACTTCCAGAAGATAAACAACCACATTTCCATCACAAGTGGACTTTCACTCATGTAAAGCAAATGGTAAAGTTAAGACTAGAAACTGGAATAGAGACTATATAAAATATACAGAGATGGACAAAACCCTCTTTGATAAAATGAGAAGACATGCAGGCTGGACTGCACCATTCCAAGCTTTTGAGGTACAATTTAACACAACTGAAACACTATTACTAATTTAGACATTATCTGAAATTAGAATTTATCAGCTCCTGCAAAGTACCTTTGCTCATGTGAAAAATCTGCATTCTTTGCAACCAGTATTGAAAACAACCAGTCAAAATACACTTTTAACAGCTAAAACCAGGACTTCTGTTTAACAAATTTTAGGTCTTGTGTTATATCAGACTCCAGGTCTGTCATCAAGCTACCCTTTTAAACTAACCAATGTTGTTTTTACTATGTGAGGTCCAGGAATCTTGTTTTCATTGGCAAAAGTAGAACACCATTCAATTGTTTACAACAGCATAAGTTTTAGGAAAAAAGCTTGGCTCAAGGCATTATTTTATTCCTTTTAACTACCATGACTGAAGCTTTCGGTACAATCAGTCAAAAAACAAAAGCCTGCTTCTTAATTAAAAACAATCTTAGGCTTCGTAAGCTAACAGAACAAGAACTCTACTCTGTATCTCTCTATACGGAGATAGTAAATTAGTAGTTGAAGTTACTTCAGACTGGTTCTCAAAAAACCCACCAGACGAACAAAACAATCCTAACAAAACCCAAAATCAGCCCAATAGTGTCATACAGTAGGGCTGATTTTTGAATCAATATTATACCTGCGTTTTAGGAAGTAAAGGGACTGACAGAAAATACACCACAAATATACTTCAAAATAAATTCCTCCTGCAGGAAGGAAAGCAGACAAAAAAAGCTCTCTTGTACACGTACACATACAACTGCTTTTAAACTAAAGTATACATAAAAAACCCTTACTGTATACCAGATACTTTTGTTTATACAATATTTTCACAACTAACCACAATAAAAGGTTTCTGTTCATTCTCTGCAGCTGTGCAGTATCTTGAAAAGGTACTGCTTTGGAAAGCAGTAATCCTGCCTCACAATGCTTCACTAAGGCAGACAAATATGACATAGCCTAACAAAACACAAAAATATTATGTGCATGTATGTAATAGGAGAACTTCATAGGTAAAAATCAAAGATATCTCATTCTAAGCCTTTTTCTGTTTATTGTAGCACATTACTGAAAAAAATAATATAATACAAATGAGAAATACAAGTAAAAGTATATAGGAAGAAAAAAAGCCCTACCAGTAATGGTTTTTTTTTTCAAAATGCCTCTGAAATAAAAAAAAAATAAATCTATATAATGTAATAAAGAACATGACTCAAAACAACTCTAGACAACTAAGGCAAAACAACATGATTTTTTTTTTAAAGAAACTTTAACACACTGATAGTCAATGTAACTTTTATCTAATGAAATCCTTTCTTCTTCCAAGGTGTCTGCAAGCCAAACATTTTGCTTAGTATCTTTATCAATGACCTGGACAAGGGGATGAGTGCACCCTCAGTTAGTATGCAGACAACATCAAGTCGGGTGGAGGTGTTTGAGCTACTGGAGGGTCAGAAGGCTCTGCAGAGGGATCTGAACAGGCTGGATTGATGGGCCGAGGCCAGTTGTAAGAGGTTCAACAAGGCAAGATGCCGGGTACTGCATTTGGGTCACAACAACCTCATGTAGTGCTCCAGCCTGGAAGGAGAGTAGGAGAAAAACAGCTGGAGGTGCCTGTCAATAGCAGCTTAACATAAGACAGCAGTGTGGCTCAGGTGGCCAAGAAGGCCAGTGGCATCCTGGCCTGTATGAGAATAGTGTGGCCAGCAGGACCAGGGCAATGACTGTCCCCCTGTACTCGGCACTGGTGAGGCCACACCTCGAGTGCTGTGTCCAGTTCTGGGCTGATCACTACAGTAAGGACACTGAGGTGCTGGAGCTAGTCCAGAGAAGGGGAACGAAGCTGGGGAAGGGTCTGGAGCACAAGTTCTATGAGGAGCAGCTGAAGGAGCTGTGGGAGTTTAGCTTGGAGAAGAGAAGGCTCAGGGGAAACCTTATCACTCTCTACAACTACTTGAAAGGAGGCTGTAGCAAGGGGGTCTCTTCCCCCAAGTAACAAGAGATGAGAGGAAATAGCCTCAAGTTGTGCCATGGGAGGTTTAGATTGGATATTAGGAAAAATTTCTTTACCAAAAGGGTGGTCAGCCATTGGAACAGGCTACCCAGGGAAGTGGTTGAGTCACCGTCATACCCTGAAGGAATTTAAATGACATGCAGATGTGTCGCTTAGGGATATAATTTAGTGGTGGACTTGGCATTGTCAGGTTAATGGTTGGATTTGATAGTCTTAAAACTCTTTTTCAGCCTAAATTATCCTACAACCTATGCAAGTTAGAACTGGGGTAAGCATGGCCCCCATAAGATTTTACATTACACTGCAGGCAAAGGGGACTAGAGACCTGTGTGGATGAATAAAGAACCCTGCCATTACTCAAGCGTAAGCAGGAAATACACAAGAGATGGAGGCAGTGTCAGCTGATCTGGAATTAATATAGAGAGGTTGTCAGAGTAAGCAGAAATGAGACAAGGAAGGTCAAGGCCCATCTGGAATTAAATCTGGCCAAGGATGTCAAGGACTTCTTCAAATACATCACTAACAAGGCCACATCTGGAGCAGTGTCCAGTTCTGAGCTTCTCAGTACGTGAGAGACACGGAGCTCTTGGAGCAGGTCCAGCAGAGAGCAACAAAGATGATGAAGGGACTGGAGCATCTCTCTTATGAGAAAAGGCTGAGAGAGTTAGGCCTGTTCAGCCCTAAGAAGAGACTCATCAATGTCTGTAGTATCTGAAGGGAGGGTGTCAAGAAGATGGAGCCAGGCTCTTCTGGGTGGTGCCAAGCAATAGGACAAGCGGCAATGGGCAGAAACTAATGCACAGGGAGTTCTACCTGAATGTGAGAAAGAACTTCTTTACTGTGTGTGACCGTGCACTGTAACAGACTGTTCAGAGAGGCTGCAGAGTCTCCCTCACTGGAAACATTCAGGAACCATGTGGACACAGTCCTGTGCCATGTGCTCTAAGATGACCCTGCCTGAGCAGGGAGGTTGGACCAGATGACCCACTCTGGTCCCTTCCAACCTGACCCATTCTGTGATTCTGTGAAGCACAGCTCCCTGATGTACTTAGCACTGCCAGAATGAAGTAGTTCCTAACTGTTCTAGCTCATCAGACCATTCTGCAGATGACATTATTTGGGTGAAAAAAATCCAAAGGTGGAGTTTGTCTACTTAAACCACAGTTAGTTCAGTGATCTAGTTTGCAAATATATGGAGTTCTTCAACAAAACGGGAGCAAGACTTCCAAATTCAAGCATGTCAGAATGAGGAAACTTTGTCAGTGAAGAAAATATAACCTCCAATTCATATTTATGCAGTTTATGTGTATACATCTTAATGTCTAAGACACACTATTTTTCTTCTCTAAATTATAAACAATATTGATTTGCTCAGAGATATTGCCTTTATCAAACCCCTTTCCTAATCCACAGGTGAAATCAAATTATTTCAACTGTCGCACCCAAGATTCTTCTTAATGTAAGGAAGATACTGTCAGAGAAGGCAAGACAGATTTCCATTTGTTAAAGATTTCAAGCCACTTCAATTCACTAATTTCAGCATGAAAATGTACAGACTATACCTTTTCTCTAATACATCCAAATCCCACTTCAGATGAGCAGCAACTTTGAGAGCGAGAAGTTTTAAAATGCGGTTTCTTTTGTTATCAGGTGGTGGCTGGACTTGGTTTTGTTCATTCACTGATGGTTTTGAAGCTTGTTCCAAGAACTGAACAATCAGCTGCACAGGTGGTGGATCTGCAAATAAACCACAGCCACTCCTCAAATTCTTTGTAAATCCAGAAATTTTTTTTTTTTTTTGGAGCTATGAATGGGGTTCCTACATTCTTATCGTTTATACTGCTGACAGTGTCACCTAGTAGCCTCTAATATCCAAGGGTGTCCTGCTTATGATGACTCAAACCAGACTATTAATGTATATTTCTTTAACCTTCAAGTTTACTTGACCATGGTAACCACACTCTCACATTTTTATTTCTTTTCACTATTTTGTATTAATTATGTTTCAGTACTTGCACCTACTGAAAATAAACGTCGCATAATGAAATCACAAGTCAGCTATTGTAAAAAAATATATATCTACTTGTAATTCTCCTCTGTATTTAAAGTACATTTACAAGCAACTGCTGGCACTTCTGAATACATTTAGAAAATACTTTTAGACTGATTAAAAAACAAAAAAAAACCCCACCCTAATCTCTCCCTTACAATAAGACAGACTCTCCAATACCTTTGAGCTGTATTGGAAGAAGCCAACCTGTACTATTACACTTGCACTGAACTCTGTGAAACATAAAAGAAGTATTAATAATTTACTTAACTGCAATATAGAGTATAAGATCTAAGCTTGACTATGCTTAAATTTACTTTTTGTAGAGGCAATAATGGCCTAGGTTTTCCTGTTTCCTCTACCTCGTCATAGAATTCAGGTACTGAAAAAGATGATTATCACTTATAAACGTCAAAAGATCAGCTGCTTTTAAACATGGTCACTTTCTTATACCACATCAGACTAGATTTCTATTCATTTCAGGTCCAGAGAGCAAGTTCGGCACTGAACCTTTAGGTGGACTCCAGCTCCAGGCATTATCAAGACTCTAATGGGAGAAAACCAGCTGCAAACTGTAATGATGTTTACAAACAGCACTTCGCACCGCACAAATAAACAACCTGAAAACATTTCCGGAACAAAATTCACATCCGCGAAAGGAAAAGCGATCTACCAGACAGGAAAGACAGAGAAATGAAGTTATTAAATAGTAAAGATAATGTAAAGCCAGAAAAAACCCGCGTTATCGCTTGCGGTAAGTGCTGCTGCAGAGCCGTGGGCAGCGCCCGGCTCCCTCTGCCCCCGACTCCGCCGCCACCGCAGCAGAGCTCCCCGCACCCACCGCCACCTCACAGCCCCTCCGAGCGATCCTGCCCCGGGGGGAGCCGGGGAGTGGGGCCGGGCCGCGCCAGAGGCCGCGGGGAGGCGGCGGCCAGCAGGGCACGCACCGGGAGAGGGCTTCTGCAGGTGCTGCTCCAGCAGCGCCTCCTCCAGCACGAACTCGAACCACGAGGTCTGAGGTGGCGTGCATGGCCGGCTGGAGGTAGCGGCTTCGCGGTCCGCCGCCTCTGCGCTCATCGCGGCCGCCGGCCCCGCAAGGAGTCCCGCAACAAACACACAGGGCTCTCCAACCCCGGCAGCGGCACAAGATGGCGGCCGGCACCGCCCCGTGGGAGGCGGTGGGGTGCTGCGGCCCCGCCCGCCGCGGGGCGGGAACATGGCGCTCGTGGGGCAGCGCGGGCCCCGCCTGAGCCGTCGTGGTTTCGCGCCTGGGCGCCGCACGCGTCCCAGGGGGACCTGTTAGGAGGGCAGTCTGACTTCCCTACGAAATCGGCGTTTTTCTTTCCGAGGTGACTCGTTGGATGCACCTCCCCCGTCACCCCCCGCCGTCCTTCCACCGGCGTGTCCGCCGTGGTCCAGTCCCAGCGAGGGCATCCCCTGCGAGCCCTCACACCGATAAACGGCACACCCTCCATCCTCATGCCCATGTACATCCTAATGCTTTATGAAAGGGCAAAGAAATCAAGACCTCGATCCATGGAGAAAGGCAAATGCGAATCATAGAATCACAGAATGTTAAGGGGACCTTAAAGATCATCTAGTCCCAACCCCACTGCCATGGGCAGGGACACCTCCAGGCTGCTCAAGGCTCCATCCCAGAGCCTTGAACACTCCCAGGGATGGGGCATCCACAAGCTCCCTGGGCAAGCTGTTCCAGTGTCTCACCACCGTCACAGTAAAGACTTTCTTCCTAATATCTAGCCTAAATTTCCCCTCTTTCAATTTATACCCATTAGTCCTTGTCTGATCACTACAGTTCCTGATGAAGAGTCCCTGTCTGACTTCCCTGTAGGCCCTCTACAGAGTGAGCCAAAGAGACAGAAGAACTTTCCTTTTTCTCATTTTCCACGAGGACAGAAGTCCATTACATGTCCTGATTTAAATGTAATTTGTTACGTTCTCTCATGTGTGCTACTTTGCCTGTGCAGTTACCTGACGAAAAAAAGTTAACTACTATTTCAGCTTTTCTGAGCTATTGTTTAATACATCCATATAGAAAATGTTCAGTTTCAGAGTATGAATTACAAAATAATCCTCTGGGAGAGGACCCATGGTCACAGAGGGGAGTGTTCCAGTCAATGGCAGATTTCAGAAGCTTCTGAGTCCCTTTCCATGCTAAAACCGGTCCTTTTGGGGGGAGCAGGAGTAGGAAGAGGCAACGGAATAGGGGGTAGGTTTCCCATGCTTTCTGTTTTGAGGATCACAATTTTTACAACGACTATCCTGACTGAAAGAGTTCAGTTCCAATTTTTGCCTGGATGCCATTCTACCTTCTCTGTTTTCCAGCTCAGACTTTGAAGAAGGATTCCATGTGAAAAGCAGAGTTGGACATAAAAGTTTATGGAACAGAAAATTTTCCCAGATCTTACAACTTTTTTCAATGGGTGTAAAATTGTCACAGAAGCAAAATGCTATTTACAGCTGGGATCTTTCTATTCTCTTCCCCTCATGACGGGTAATTAGAAAAAGGGTCAGACAGAAAAAGTCTCACACAGCTGGGCAGCCTGTAATAGTGAGTTAGGTGGCATGTGTGATGTCAAGGGAGAGTACAGCTTAGGAGAATACAACAGGAGCTGACAAGAAACCAGAAATTCAAAATATTTTATATTTAACATTTTTAATAATTATTTCACAGTCTAAAATGAATTCAGTTTAAAAAACAAGAATACCCTGCCCATCGTTACCCACACAATAGAATTCATATTAATACTAGGGAGAAAATAATTCAAGTTCTTGCATTCATGATAATTCCAGTGAGTCATGTGGTCTACACAAATAAAAAAGGATATTACAATGCTATTCTATAGAAACCCTACATTCCACAGTTTTCAAGAAAATTCATGCTTTAAAAGTCTTTGCACTTCTATCATTAAATAACTGTGCAGTGCGTATAAAAAGATCACTCAGATTATCACTCCTGGGAAAAGTGAGTATATCATACTACTGTAACTAAAAACTTGTATCACGTAAGTTACTTGATGTAACTTATATATAAAAAAGGACATTTTTAAAAGCGGTGTCCATACATCATGACAATGTGTCAAGTTCCTTTAACTCTGGTTACAAATTTTCATTTGAGACCTTATAGAGTTCTTTAAGCATGTCGAACTTCGACCCCCACTCTTGGAGGCAATCATAATTTAGATCTTCATCACTACTAATGGAATCTAAGGAACTAAGGCTCCCTGCTAGAGAGCATTGCCCTTCTAAGCAGTAAAAATGAATAGTGTCAGCTGGAAGACTCTTTAGATCGTTGTCTGCATCCCGGATGATTTGAGAAACATATGCCTTTAAGTCCAGGATGCTGGTAGAAGCTGACGTTGATTGTTTTTGATGTGCATGTTTTGGGAATGAGTCTCTTTTTGGGCCAGTTCGTGTCCTGGAGTGTGGAGCAGTTGTCCGCAAGGAGAAGTGGGGAATTTTACGGAGAGGTTTCTTCAGTTTATCTATATCATAAGCATTCTGGAAACAAAAAGAATGCAAATATCAGAGAGAAACAACTTAAAAGGAAACAGGTTCAAAAAAAATGTTTTGAAACACAGGACAACACAATACTGGATTCTGTGAATTTTCTACAAGCTGAAGAAAAGAGAGGGCCTAGTTCAGAGGGCTATGTCCAGAACATACCAAATCCCCTTGTGTAATTATAGTGTTCAGCTAAAGCAACAATGCTGTGTCCAGAGCAGCTCCGTCAAAGGCGGCCACACATGACCAGCATCGTGAAAGGTACAGATTGGGTTATAGAAGCCTTCCACTTAAGAGTACTTCAGGTTAAAAAAAAAAAAGAAAGAAAAAAAAGCCAATTTGATAATGACATTTAGTTAGCTAAAAAGAAAAGCGAGGAGAGGTTGGATTTGCAAAGACCGCATTGAAGCTGTGTCATACCTGGTCATGTTCTCCACCTCCTTCTTCATTATAATTTAAGACATTTTCTCTAACATCCTCCCAGCTTTCACGCTCTTCAGGAATGTGGTAAATTCCTCCTTTCCGAAACCCTGAACTTCCCCACTGACTCCACACTGTGTAGGAAACCAAGAGTGCTGGAAGAAATAAAAACACATATTTGTTATATGACATATGAAAAAGTATGATGCATGATAAAAGTAGTTATATGATTCCTGAGATATTACAACAACTCTTGACTACCAAATTTGCAGGTAAGAAATGAGTAATTCTTAATATATAAATAAATTCATGAATGTAAAGAATAATCTATGTATATTACATCATAAACTTCATTAAAAGGGTATTTTACTTACCTAAAGGAATCCATTTAAATAGAGGGCATTTTGGCCAATCTCTGGCCTTTCACCAATCCTGAGTAAATAAGATACCCAAAGTAAGTAAACCACTGTTTTAATGAAGGTTACAAGTGTAATATAATCATGGAGTCTTTACTGTTCTGAGGTGGGTATGCAGTTTATCAACATGAACACATTTTTGTGGTGTTATTAACTTATCAGCCAAAGTGCACCTGAAACTGGACACAGTGTGAACATCTCCCTCTGCCCCACACACTTAATGAGGTTTCTCTGTTAATATCATGAACTTTTTAGAGAAAGATCTCTTCCTTCCTAATACGTGAGGAGTGGGTACTAACTGTAGGTCCTGCCTATTAAAAAAGTAAGGGCTCAGGTCATGTGGGAGTTTCAAAAGGATGTGGCTGCACACAGAGTTGCACACAAAAATGGAAAGCTCTTACTTAAGAAGGATTCAAAATAAGTGATTCTGAAAAAGAAAAGTCCTAAACTTGCTTGAACTGGCTTCAAAGCAAGTAAACTGTGACTATGTGCTGTTGGCTGTCTCTTAGCATCCTGAAATGAACTCCCAACTGCTGATGTCCAGGAAAGATGAAACACTCATCACAACATCCAAGGGTAAAGCAGACTTAATTTAATGGAACAAGGTACAAGATTAGAAAGAAGGACAAAAGGCGCATGATTTCCTACCTAGGAAGACAAGGAGGCACATGCTGATTGCCAGAATAGAGCCAGAGCTGAGTCCAACAGGTCTTGCAGCCTTCACCTGGCTGATTTCACACCATCTTCCCTTGTAACCTTCGGGGCACTGGCAGATAGGTTTGTCTTGGGATTGAGCCACACAGGTTCCCCCATTCCTACAGGTCCAGCGTCCACAAGTGGATGAGCTACAGTGTCTGAGCCCTGTAAGGGTGTCAGTCACTTCTACTTTCCCAGCTGGGCACCTGAACAATCAAAGCAGGTGATATCTTTTAAGCGAGCAAAGCACCTGGAGCTGTATGTTGTTTTGTGCACAGTTTGTTACTGTTTCTTTAAAACAAATTTTAACTATTTTCAAGCAAACCACAAATTTGCACTGGGAGTATGAAATACATGTGAAGTCCAACTTAGTGAGCTAGTAGGCTTACAAAAACATGAACACATATTCTGTTTTCCCTATCCAGAAGACATGCAGAAGAGCTTCACTCCTTCCTTAAAAATGAGATCCATCAGTTTCTGAATAGACTATCCCTTTTCCTACAGCCATGTTCTAATCAAAGTCTCTAAAAGGAAATGGATAGCCGAGATCAATGGAAAAAGGGCTATCAAGAACTTGGTGTAAGCTTTGTAATGTTCATTTGGACCTTTGGGAGAAATGTCATTGACCTCCTTAGAATGGCCCATCTTGTCTTTTAGGACTGATTTCTGATGTGTAATTGGAGAGGCCCTGGAGGAATACTTTGAGGACACAGACCTGCTTTCTGCAATCCAAAGAAGAAATACTACTGAAAAAGTAGAAGAAACTTCATATTGTTCTTTCACAAGCAGACTGAAGAAAGGAGTGTCCCAAGGCACACTTCAAACCATCTCATAGCCTCTTCTACTCGAGAATCACTAGGCATCAGAAGTGCTAAATTTTGGCTGAATTCCAAGAATTCGAGTGGCTTCTTCTACCAGTCCTGCATGTATTTATGCTTGGGGTTTTTTAATAGAAATGCCTGTATTTTGAGTTGCATATTTGAATAAATATTTTGAAAATTTTCTTTAAATAGTGGATATTCCCCAAGAAACTAACTGTGTAAGATAACAGTTGTTGGGCTTTGGCTCTGGCCCTGGACAGTCAATTTTTGAATCCAATTTTGTGACAGTCTAATTTTGAAAGTCCAATTGTTTCATACAAATTATGATTAATTTTGACTTCTTTACAGAAAATATATGTAAATATGTATTGTATTTACAATAAATACTTATATGTATAGAAATACATGTACGTGTTATATACATATATTTATACATCTATGTATAAAATGTATATGTATCTTTTATATTCATATATGTGTATATACATGTGTGTATACACACACACTTTATATATATACACTATAAGAATATATTCATATTTTCATACAGAGGAGAGACCAAAGCTTTACAGTCCACCTTTTATCAAAGGACATTTCACTTTCTTGCTGGCCTGTGATTCTCTCACTATGGAAAAAATGATGGAATAAATAGGCTCCATATCAGACTTGCAGAAAAAAGCAAGGCCCATCATCTCCCATGATGGCAGATGAGACAGAGAGAAGGATTTGTCCTTGGGATGACCCTCTCTGGCCAGCAGCCACAGGTAATTTTACTGTTAGAAGCAAGTTGCTTGGTCTGAGGTACAAAGAAAGAGCTTCCCAGCCTTTCCCAGATGAAAACAAAAGCATAATGTACCGGCATTCATATTTTCTCCACAGGTCTACACAAAGGAAGGGGCTGTAACAGGGCTGGCTGCTGCAGGCACTGGAATGGCATCCCATGGTGACTCCTTGCCGCCTCAGAATTAAGCCAAACTCTGTGCTTCTGCCTTCCACGAGGAGTGGCTGACCATTCAGCTGGACATCACGCATACAACCTGCATCAAAGCAGAGCAGTGTGCAGAGGAGTACATTAACTTAGCTACTTTTCCACCCCAAGCCCCACCCCCAGTACATGTGCAGGAGACCTTAGAGCATTGTAGAAAACTCAATATATCTTTTTAAAAGATCCTTATACTCCTTATCTGTTTTATTTTAGAAGGAGAGCTATAGAACGTGTTTTTGTGCTCTGGTCAGTCTAGAGATCGACAATACTTCTCCAGGACAGCTGCTTTGTACCAACGCAACAATGCAGTAGAACCGTGCTATGAACCAGAACAGCTCCACTAAATTAATCTAGATTTAAGATCTAATCCTAAAAGTGGGGCTGAATAAGAAGCAACAAAATGGAAAAAGCTGTTGAGTCACAATCTCAAGGCTTCAGTACCCCACTCCAGGAAATGGAGAGAGCACTACAAATGTCTTGCAACTCCTTCTCTCATGCCAGGAGGTGTTGTGTCTGTGCCTTAAACCCTTCCCAGGCAAAAAAAAAGGAGTGAAGATCATAGCATGTGTATGCTACTTGGGGCCTTTGACATGAGAAACCCTGGTCTAGTGGAAGGTGTCCCTGCCGTGGCAGAGCCTTTGGAACTAGATGATCTTCAAGGTCTCTTCCAACCCAAATGATTCTGTGACTCCATGACATAAAAATTTGAAGTGCTATTTTTGAATATTTACAGGCAATTTCAAATCTTCACTAGAACCAGGTTCAATGGCAAACAGAGTTAAACATTGGCTTTGAATTTCCTAGAAAAGAAGGGGCATAATAATCTACATGGGACTTATTTCCTGGGTTTTAGACTCTCCGGTACACTCAAAGATGCCTCTTTCAGGCTTTAATTTCCTCCTTTTAGGAATCTGTAATATCACTTACCTTGGAAATCGTTCTCTGAATGACTGGGAAGGCGGTTTCCTAGCACAATGCTTGCCCAATCCGTTTCAAACCACCTATTTGTACCCAAGACAGAGGTGATTTCATGATCACCTCCACCACTGTTAACACGCAGGGTAAATTCATTGTTGTAGCGCTCCATGGTCAGAAGAACCCACTGGCCATTGTTTATGTGTAATGTCTTCAGTCTCAGAGAGTGATTTTTGTCCCCCAAACTGAAGTTAATGCTAAAGAAACCCTCAACCACCTAGAGGAAGATGATAAAGACCTTTAACAACAGAAATATACTTTGAAATGTTATTACACAGTCCTGCCTCAAGAAATGGACCTGAGTTTTTAAAATGAAAATGGCACTATTGTTTTTAAGTGCTTTATTCCCAGATAAATGTTACCACAAGAAAACTGCAGATCCAGGAATTATCAGCTCTTTTCTTTACAGGCCACTCTTCTAACTCACATGAATCCTTTTATCAATCTTCTCCTTACTGATATCTACCTCTAAGTCTTCCAGCTGACCCTCCTGTTACAATTAGAATAATTAACCTCTCTCCAGCTAACATAATCCAGACAGCTTTTTTCAGCAGCAACAAAACTGTAGAGATGAGTTTTATAGACAGTGCAGAGAGAAGCAAAGGTAAATGGCAAGCAGGGTAAAACAGTCTTCCTCATTCACATTTATCACATGCACTCACATGTACATTTTGCAGCCAGTGAAACAACCAGAATTTATGCCATGAAAGAGTAATGCCGAGAAGGGAAACACGAACGAGAGAAGTTACCCTCATGTGGAAAATTCTTGCTCTGTATTACATTACAGAACAGATGCCCTTAATCAGAAACTGCATCTTTTTCTCTTACTAGGGTAGTCCATGACAAATTAAGAGCACTCAAAGAACAGCCTTTGGACTGCTCACCTCCAGTCGGATGTATCCATTCCCATCTGCAGAGGCCAAGCTCAGAAGGGTGCTGTGGGAGATACGAGTGCGCACCATCAGCTGGATCCTAGTGCTACGACTGCTGAGAATGCTTCTTGGCTCGTAATGGATCCAGCTGTCCCTTCCAAAAGCCCACTCTGGAAGAACTAAGCACAGCACACACAAAACCAAAGCAAAAATCTCAGGAACAGTTGCTCCCTCAGATCTCTGCTCCTTCAGAATTAACCACTTCTGAATGTCAGAGTTTCAGTTCTTAAGAAATTTTGGCTACATAATCTAGCATTGTGAAAAGCACCCCCCATTGCAAAAAGAATTAAGGGAAAAACAACAAATCAAGGATTCAGAATTTAGGCAGGAAAGGGACAATTAGATACTGTCTCTAACATTCTATCTGTTACAAGCTGTACATTCTACCCAGTCACTCCTACACTGGGCCCAATAAAGTGTTTTGGTTTTTTTTAAATCTGAAACATATCTTCCAGTAAAGTAGCTGGTATTGATCTGAAGAAAAACACCAAACAAAACCCAACCAAATGAAAAAAGATAATCAAATGCTTCTTTCAGTAGTTTAGTCCTGTGGTTAAAACCCTCGGTGTTAGAAAATACGCACTTTACTTCTTCTTTCAGATGGAACAAAAGAAGACCTCAGGGTTTTTTTAATTACAAAGAGAGATTAAGTCAGTGTTTATTATTTTAACAAAGGAAAATTCACTGAACCTAATTATTTCCTTATCTCTCTGGGGAGTCCAGGATCCAGTAGAGAGTCTGATGAAGTTGCACTGCACGCTTCCGTAGAAATCAAACACCACTAAACTACCCACACCCTGATGCTTTTACAGAGCAGGCACCTATTTTAATCTCATTACCTGACAGCAATCCTAGATCTACTTGTTTTGGCCACAGCTTATTAAAAAACTAGAAGTTTCTTTTCACCAAATAGATAGATAGTTCAACTTAGTTACTAGAAAGGAGGAGCACTGGGTCACCAAAGCTCATCTGAGGTCAGTGTCATACAGGTAGAAATCTAAAGAGTGCCAAGCTCATCCTGTGGCATTTAGTCTAGTTCCCAGGATATGAAATATCAAATGATTGAGAGACTTAATTGCTGAACTCTCTTTTTCTCGCACTGTTTCTCTTCTCTCTTTCCTTTCTTGAAGCAGGTTTTCTTTTCTCCTCTAGCTTATTTCCCTCCCATTATTCTTTCTAACCCACTGTTCTCTCTCGTTCACTATCTCTGCAGCTACAGGCTACAGCTGATGAGCAGACAAGGGTTTTCTTGAGATGATCCAGTGACTCTTGTCCCCAGCTGTCTGCTCCTTGCTGTGAGCATGGCTCAGCCATTCATAAAGTACCAGTTGCACACAAGCATTTTGCAGCCCAATATAGAAGAAGCTGGAACCAATCAAAGCTTTCTTGATACACCAGGATATGACTTACGGATTTCAAGTAAGTACTTGGTTTGTCCCACAGTAGCAAGGGGTAGAAGCCAACATAGCAGTTGGGCTTGTGAACCAGCATCCCAAGATAATGCAAAACAGAGTAAGATTTAAATATGGCCAGATATTTATAAACCAATATTATCTGTCTACAAAACATAATACAAACAGCTGAGCTACATTAGCAGTTCTGTGGTCATTATAAACACTTTAAACAGTGAATGCTCCAGGCCTAGACCGTGCCAATTATAATTCCGGTCTTCACCCCACTGGA
This sequence comes from Pipra filicauda, assembly GCF_003945595.2. Taxonomy (NCBI): domain Eukaryota; kingdom Metazoa; phylum Chordata; class Aves; order Passeriformes; family Pipridae; genus Pipra; species Pipra filicauda. The sequence continues at coordinate 3,630,125 of NW_024104073.1, read as the reverse complement.
CAGACAGAACTTCTGCTGAGCAATTTGCTGTCACACCTTTTAAGCCTTGTGTGCTAGATGGAGAAAGAAGAGAGGGTCTGGCTGCCTGCATAGCGTGTTATTGTTCCGTGTACCAGAAGAAAAGGTAAATTCATTGAGCTGAAAGGATATGTGTAATTCCTCACCAATACTATCTATTAATCCTGATACCTTGATTGAATGCTAACTTGCAAGTGTTCCTTTCCAGCTCCTCACTGCTGCTCATCCTCACCAGTAGCTCAGCTCACTCAAACTACAGGACTGAGGGGGCCAATTCTCTTCCATCAAAAGCCTCCAAAGTTATGGGACACTGGTGCTCATTACAGACTGTTATGATCAACCTCATTGTTTGTACCTTGTACCTAGAGGGAGAAGGCAGATGCAGGGCAGGTAAAGTCTCAGTAAACACCTGTGACTCACTTCTGATTTCACCTGGACTGATGAAAGGTTTAAGATAAGGGGGACAGAGCCAGCTTCAAGTGTATGTCCACTGTTCCCTGAAATGGCTGTGGGCTAGTAGGAGTTAAATTATTTATTTCCTAAATTTTTGAACTGTGCTAAAATTTTGCACATTCTTACAGTATCTCTGGGGTTTTCGTTATCCACCACAGCATGCCTTTGTTCTCTGATACATATTTCATGCTGATTTTGTACAGAATAACGTATTTGCTGCAGACAGCCTGATATTATGCCCCCACATGCCTTCACTGCTGTGGTCTAGAGGTGTTGCTCAACTTGCAAATGTAATTATCGCCATTTTATAGATGGAAAATTGGACCTGAAGATAACAAGAAAATTATGTCCTCAGGTTTAACAGGTTCATTTTGTGATCAGCATGATCAGAGGAAGAAGGCACAACGCAGAATGTTTCACCTTTCACCACTGAGAAATAAGATACCGCAATGAAAAGGACAAAATAACCTGTTTGACCACTTCCCTTCCCTGCAAAGTAAAGCAGCTCTCAACATGGCCCTCATCTGTTATGGTATCTTTATTCAACAAGAGTTTAAAGGATCTTTACATCTTTTCAGATCTAAATAATTCCAAGAGTACGGCAAGGTCTTATTACACTGCTCAGTTCAAAATCATGGTAGCTTGACTTTGAACATTAGAGCAGTACGTTTGATGCCGTTCCCACAGATTCTCACCATGAATTTCTCCCTAGAACCTGCAGTACCTTTTTCACATGCTGGTCCAGCATATCCTGAGGAACAGTCACAGTGAAAGAAATCCCAACCACCAACACACTTGCCATGAGTGCCACAGGAGGCCATCCCACCACTCTGACACACTTCATCTGTAAGGACACAGCCGGGAACACTGTTCAGGGACTCTGCAGGGTGCTCTAAATCATAGACCTGGAAAAGGTCAAAGAGAACCATCACATCGGGTGCCTACATTTAACAGCAGTAAACCCAAGAGTGGTTTTTGTGGCCCTACCTTACTGTCAACAATGACATTGCGTATGCAGCCAACAAATCCTCTGAAGTGCCTTTGTGAGTCGTGGTAAGGCAAAGTCTTCTTAACTCCACCCAGTTGCAGGGGCTGATGGCCACTGAATAGCCTACCCATGATGAAGGGGAGAGAAAGAAAGAATTAGTGGCATGCAAAATACAGCAGCTTGGCTGATTTCACCACCCCACCCCTGCCTTTTTCCTTAGTTCTTTTGAGTAGTTACGTTGCCAGTTTTTGTTGTTGGCTGTTTTGTGTTTGGATTTTTACCTTTGAGATCCCACAATCTCTCCAGAGGCTTCACAGGCAGACAGATCCATTTGGGAGTTCTTCTTAATGACAATGTCATTGTCTCTAGCTGAGACATTTACGCAGTGGTCAAGAATCATCTTCACTTCCTAGAAAAAGGCATTATTTAAAACAATTGTATCCAGAGACATGCATACATTTTAGTGACACATTTTATTTTTTTCACTTAGCAGATGGGAGAAATGTAACTAGCAATTACAGTGCAGGAAACTTTATTAAAATAATAAGACACTCCACCTACTAATCTGGAAGGTTATTGCACATTGCATATGGCTAAGGAGCCATACAAAAGAAAAGATCTGACTCTACATAATCATGCCAAGTTATTGACACAGTAGAGGGAATATAACATTTTCTTGGAGTTTTCTGCCAAATCAGAACACAGAGAGACAATCTAGCAGAGTAGAAAGTCTGCCAGGCTCCTATCCCAGATGCTGGCATGTCCTTCAGCTTGTCTCGTGGGAGAGGAACAGGGAGCCTAGCAGATGCCGTCAGCAGTGTTATATCAGCAAGATATTCCCTGTACGCTAAAGCATATCTATCTCCTTTGTGCTAAACATCTAAAGTCCCGTGGTGAGGCAGGGCTTTTCACTCAGAGAAATTAAGGATATCTCACTCAATCGGTCCAGGAAGCATTTAGCCTCTGGATTATCACAACTTTGTTGTCTAAGCGGCAGGTAGGATAATTAAACCAAAGAAATAGCCTGGCCAGTTTCATAAATGGATCAGACTTCTCCAGCCCTTGCTGTGCTTCACTGCTTCAAGACTAAAGGGACATCTGAACTGACAAACTTCTATACCTGCTGTTTCAGAAGTGATGGAAGACTGATTGATAAAAGAGCTCTACAGAAGGGAGGAAGGATTTGGAAGGGATAACTGGGTATATGAATTAGTGCTTCCACAGGACTGCCCATATTTACACTTGCCTTTCCATCATTTATAATTTTAATATTGTGCCAGCGGCGATCTGCAACATTAACTTTTTGTGAGAGCTGCAGGAAAAGCTCACCAGAGCTGTGGCTCAGGGTCAGCGACGGGACACCACCGGAGAGCTCTGCAAAGGAAAGACTGTTATTGAATATGCACTGACCATGTTCCCACTCACACTCACTTGAAACAACTGTTGCTGTTAGATTTTATTTGGAAAAGTTCTTTAGACGGCTTTAAAAAAATACACCTTTTAGCAAAGTGCCACAGGTATACAAGGTGGGTGTACTGGTGACCTATTCTGCATTCTCGTTACAGAATCAGAGAATCACAGAATATGCTGAGTTGGAAGGGACCCACAAGGATCATCAAGTCCAAACCCTGGCCCTGCACAGGACCATCCCCGAGAGTCACACCATAGGCCCGAGAGTATTGTCCAAAAACTTCTTGAATTCTGTCAGGCTTGGTGCTGACCACTTCCCCAGAGGAGCCTTTTCCAGTGCCCAAACACCCTCTGAGTGAAGAACCTCTTTCTAATATCCAACCTAAACCTCCCCTGACACAACTTCAGGCCATTCCCTTGGGTTCTGTCACTGGTCATCACAGAGAAGAGATCAGTGCCTACCCCTCGTCTCCCCCTCACAAGGAAGTTGTAGACTGCCATGAGGTCTCCCCTCAGTCTCCTCTTCTCCAGGCTGAACAAACCAAGTGATCTCAGCCAATTCTCATACGGCTTCCCCTCAAGGCCCTTCGCCATCCTTGTTACCCTCCTTTGGATGCTCTCTAGTAGCTTAATATATTTCTTGCATCGTGGTGCCCAAAACTGCACACAATATTCAAGGTGAGGCTGCACCAGTGCAGAGCAGAGTGGGACAATGCCCTCCTTCGACTAGCTGGCGATGCTTTACCTGATGCCCCCCAGGACACGGTTGGCCCTCCTGGCTGCCAGGGCACTGCTGACTCATATTCACCAAAAATTACTTTCTGAACCTCTTTTGAAAAATAACCTCTATGAACTAAGTAGAATCTCAGCTTCACACAAACACAGATAAAATACTCTGTTAGGTGCTAACCTAAAGCAAGGAAGTATTCCTGTTCTTCAGGCTGCCCTCGTGCCACTGGTCCATGGTACAACAGAAGGCCTTCGGCGACATCAGTGATAAACTCTAAGGAGATGCGGCTCTCAAAGCAAGGCTGAAGAGGAGGGAACCAGGCATAACCATGGCCTCTGAAGCTGTGTTTTGTCTGCTGGCAGTCTGGTCCATGAAAATTTGCAGCACATTTGCATCTGTTAAATAAAAAATTAAAAGCAAATATCCACCATCCAAGAAAAGCTGCAAAGAGCTCTTCTGACAGCAGGACTCTCCACTTAAAATACAGGAGTCCATGTTGCCTAGGACACAGCAAAGATTAGCACAAGCAAAACTTCCATCAAAAAATGTTCCCTATTGACCTGTTCATACAAATAGAACTTAGATTTTGTTCAAAATGATAATATGTCTATGCAAGAATATTCTGTGAATAAATGATGGAGTTCTTGTAATATACAAAGCCTATGAAAACATCTTAAAAAAGCATATGAAAACAGCATAAAAAAGAAGAAGAAACCTGCTTTTCACTAGGCTTAGTTATCAGCTTGTTTGAAGACTTAATGATGCAAAGGGAAAGCAAAGAAATCATGGAATACCAGGTTGAAAGGGCCTCAAGTATCATCTGGTCCAACCTTTCTTGGCAAAATAATGGTCTAGACAAGATGACTCAGCACTCTGACAGCCAAATCTCAAAAGTGTGCAATGTTGGGAAAACCACCACTTCCCTGGAGAGATTATTCCAATGGCTGATTATTCTTATTGTGAAAAATTTTCTGCTTGTGTCCAATCAGAGTCTCTCCAGGAAGGGTGTGGAAGCTAATATCACCCAGAAAAAGTGAGAAGAGGTCTGACATCTTCACTCTTATTGAAAGCTACTTGCTAGTTTATTTCCTTTACACTATCAAAAATAGATGCTTGGGGTTCTTTCTTTGATACTCTGTGGATTCTGTAGAAAAGAGTAGCCACAGCATAGCATGGCAATAACAAAACCTGTAAGTGAGAAAGCAAAGGAACAACAGAAATGGGCAGGAGGACAGGGAGGGAGAACAGCTGGTCTCCTATTTCTTAGTTTCTGCTTCCCATAGATTGCTAGTATCTACTGAGAGCAGAATGACAGGGGTAGGATGCAGGAGAAGAACACTCACAAAACTACTGAAAATGGAGAAGAAGCAAAAAAACTTCGGAATTGAGCAAGTGATGGGTGGCAGAGCCTACCATAGGTTTCTGAGTAGCAAAATTTCCATAGTTGATTACATTGGAGCAGCAATGTCAGACTCAGAACTTTAGAATGACAAGGGCTTCTGCAGCTTCAGTCTGAGTCCTGTCAAGGGTGCTCTGAAGAGGCTGGTCAGCATTTCTGCTTTCCTGGGTTGGGATGATCATTTTTAAGCAAACATGCTTAAGGCTGACTTCTGGAAGGGTACTAGACTCATCATTTTTTTCATCTTTATTCTATATTATCTATGAGATCTAACTTTTGGAAGAAAATAATGAGGCAAGAAATGTGGAGAAGAGGTTATTAAGTGGCATAAGAGATGTGATTAAAACGTTGAAGAGCATTAAAGTAGGCTGGTCAAAATGAGAGCATTTTGCAGGGTAGCATTAATGAACTGGTGCAGCCTGGAAACTTCCCAAGGTTTTCCTGGAGACTAGGATGAACCTAAGTACATATCTGAAAGTAGAGATTCTTTTGCAAGACCTGTGCATGAAGTATAACAATACTCATATCTGCTACAGTGAGAAGACACACAATGATGCTTCTGAAAGCTTCCACTCATCCTCCTTACAGACTGAACTAGATGCATTCTGTTTGCACACCAGACAGAATGTACCAACCTGTAGCCCAAATCAGTGTCCGTGCATGTGCCACCATTGAGACAAGGGTTTGTCTGGTATGAGGAGCAGGAAAGATGAGGACTCTCTCGAGCTGCACAGCCACACACAGCATGACTCAGGACTGTCACAGACACCAGTGAAACACTTTCAGTTGTAGTTACAGTTGGTACATGTTTCTGTTCATGCTTACTGCTGCATCCGCTGCTGTGAGTACAGTTTGCAGTCACACATTCATCAATGCCAATCTGGGTGATATTTATATCCAAGATGCTTTCCAGCTGTGGAGAACAATTAGTTGCATTCATCTCACTTTTCCACAGAGAGAAAACTCACTAATGACAGCAATGAAAAGCAGAAGTCTTATTTATTTTCAAAACTGGTTGCTGTGCCACTTCCTTCCAATCTCACCCTATCCAGCCAAAGGCAGCTCAGTCTGGCATCTGTTAAGGTCAAAGCCAAGGTGTGAGTCAATTACAGCATGAGTATGCACTTAGGGGGCAAAAATACTGTCATATTCATTAGAGACCAAGTGGATAAATTTCAGTCACTGATTATTCTGACGGATTATTTACATAGCATCTGAGCTGTATTTTTTATTTGAACTTTCACCTTAAAAATACTGGGAGAGTGGAAAGGCATTGGACAATGAAGAGATACCTTGTCTGGCAAGAGTGAGTGGTTCAGAAGCATTGATTCTAAAATTATTTCTAATTTCAGCCTCTGTGTACCAACAGATACAATTCCAACAGAGTGAGTCATTTAACTCTTATCATGCTTTTTTTTTTTTTTTTTTTGCAAGAGGGGCAGGAACTTTACTAAACTGTCAACACACATTTCCAACCTGGTTTTCCACTGGAGAATGCCTCTTTTATTGCTTTGCCCTCTTAGCTTGGAAAGTTGAAACTTCTGACTGGTTTGTGAGTCTCAACTACAAAACATTTCTATGTAGAGGACTAAAAACTGAAACATTAAGGCACTGTGTAGAAAGGCAACACCCAAAAACATCCTTTATATAGAATTTTACAGTCTTTTTAATAGGGAAAACATGTTCACAATCCTAAAAGCTCATTGTGTTTGGGTGACTTTATATGTCTTTATAGGCTGGCTTTGAAAACATTCATATTTGAAACTTTTAGTATGATGCTAGAAGATTGATTGACTTTACTGATTAAAATGATCTATTTTTCTCATACATTACTCCCTCAGTCATTCTAAATGTGCATATTCACTAGGCAATGTACATTAGCTGAACAGACACAACAAGAAGATGCTGTGGTTTCATATATAGGATGGATACCTACCCATGCTCTGGAGGCTGCTACATTGCCATTGAGTTTTTCTGCTTTGTAATAAGGTGGACCATAAACAGCAAACCAAACATCAATCCCTTGGGTTGGACTTGGACTATTTAATACACTGAAAATGTGAACGTTTTCCAATTGGACTGATATAATTTCTGAAAGCAGCTTCCTCATCTGGTAGTATTTACTCTGTTTTTCAGGGGATTGAGATATGAACTCCTCTGGTGTGATACCTGTAATAGAAGTTGAAAACCTGAAATACATGTATCTCACAAGTGTTGTAGAAATAGAAGAGAGGAGCACCACAGAATGTCGCAAAAAATGGACTCAACTGCAAATTCAGTTGTTAGGCTCTGAAATTTTCCATGCTGGCTTCTGCTAAGGGTGTATCTTCTGAAACTTTTTTGATTTATATTACTTTCTTTTTTTAAATTATTTTTTTTTAAATCAGAAACATGTTTAAGAAGATTTTACTTTTCCAAAAAGATTGAAACAATTTGTTGTATTTCAGGCAGATACTTCTTCAAATAGTTTTTCTTCTGAAATATGAATTGCTGTTTTGTTAAAAGGTTGGTGTAGAAATCAGAGAAGCTTTTTCTTGCTGTCTTTTTTCTCCATAGATTTTCCTACTCATACAGCATCAGAAACCATGCAAATAAACACGCATTTTCAAACCCTTACCTAGAAAACTATTAACTCTCATTCCATGTGTAGGAGCATTAGAATTCTAACTATCACAGCAGTAAAATTAAAAAAGTAGATTTCAGTACTACGATCTTACTGTACTTGATCACATTGCTTACCTTTTATTCGTATGGAACCAGCATTATGGAGGGCATCATCTTTGATTTCCTTCACTATAACCTTTACAGTTGAGATAACATCTGGCCAGACTCCATCAATGACTCTAACTCTTATGTTGTATGTTCCTGGTGGGGTTCCTTCTTTAATAGTCAGCAAACCTGAGTTATCATTAAGGATAAAGTACCTGTAATAAGAGTTAAGCCAAGGAACAAGCTATGAGAAGTTCAAAAGCTAGGTACTAATTATCATCACTGATGGTTTTTTCTGATTCAGCAAGGCCAAGTGCTGGACCCCACACTTTGGTCATAACAACCCCCTGCAGCACTACAGGCTGGGCACAGAATGGCTGGAGAGCAGCCAGGCAGAAAGGGACCTGGGAGTTTGGATTGACAGGAAGCTGAACGTGAGCCAGCAGTGTGCCCAGGTGGCCAAGAAGGCCAATGGCATCCTGGCCTGCATCAGGAACAGTGTGGCCAGCAGGTCCAGGGAAGTGATTCTTCCCCTGTACTCAGTGCTGGTGAGGCCACACCTGGAGTACTGTGTCCAGTTCTGGGCCCCTCGTTTAGGAAGGATATTGAGGTGCTGGAGCAGGTCCAGAGAAGAACAACAAGGCTGGTGAAGGGACTCGAGCGCAAGTCCTATGAGGAGAGGCTGAGGGAGCTGGGGCTGTTCAGCCTGGAGAAGAGGAGGCTCAGGGGAGACCTCATCACTCTCTACAACTACCTAAAAGGAGGTTGTAGCCAGGTAGGGGTCAGTCTCTACTCCCAGGCAACCAGCAATGGGACAAGAGGGCATGGTCTTAAGCTGTACCAGGAGAGGTTTGGGTTGGGTATTAGGGAGAAATTTTTTACAGAGAGAGTAATCAGACATTGGAACGGACTGCCTAGGGAGGTGGTGGATTCCCTGTCCCTGGAGGTTTTTAAGATGAGACTGGATGTGGCACTTAGTGCCATGGTCTAGTAACCACAGTGGTGTTGGATCAAGGGTTGGACTTGATAATCCCGGAAGTCTTTTCCAACTCAGCTGATTCTGTGAGTCTATGATTCTATGATTGTATGATTAGAGAAAGCAGATGTGTTCCCTCATGAAGGGACACAGCAGATAAGAACTTTTTTGCATTGCTTCCTGTTGGCTCCTAGTAACTCTTCACTAGTATATCATGACGGTTTCTTTCTGCTGCTATGCTGTATTAACTGTGTAGGAAGACTAAGGCCGCAATAGCCATAACTTTGGAAACAGTGCAAAAGCCTAGTGCAGATACAATCATTGAGAGTGACACCTCTGTTGAAACCTCTGAATGGTACATGTACCTCTCAGTCCTAGTCGCAATCCAGACACTCCTAAAACCAGTGGTGACATGGAAACAATTCTCCCTGAGCTTGGATGAAGGAATCTGGAAGTTAATAGGTATTTTTTCTGTAGTGGTTCACTGATACAGATTATGGGTATTACTGAACAGGAATTTAGAACAGTGTTCTGGCCCATCAGGCAACAGGAAGCAGCCTGGTTTGGCATGCAGCATTATTTATTGCAGCCTCACATTCAGAAGGGCTTTTAGAGATCTACATACAGAATTGTCTAACCAAGAAAATGCTTTTGCACTTCTGATTTTTTAAGAAAAGGCAGGGTAAATACTTGTTACGATATGAGGGTGAGGGGTTGGGGGTGGGGCAAGCTTTCTTAACAACTCCCATTTTTCTCTCCAAATACCTTGATGTTTTCCCTTCAAATTGGTAGATTTTGTGATCCCAGTCATCAGCGTCAGGGGCACGGACCTGGCCCAGTACAGTCGTGGGGAGAATACCTAAGATGACACAGCATGTAAGTGTCACAGTCAGACTTCTCACATGTACACAAACAGGTTGGTCATTTAAGTTTTACTTTAGACTGAAGTCTAAGACCTCTACAAAAATATCTGCGATAGTCCCCAAAGATGTGTGCCAGTTTGCAAATGCCACATGGTGCCCTGCTTATTGAATGTTTGCTGTACTGCTTCATAGATTTAATTCTATAAGTGACTGCAATGAAAAGTAATAGGAAAGAAAAAAGAAAATCCACCTCTAAAAATTTTCATTGTTTTATCTGCAGTACCCAACCAACTTACAAAGTGTTTTAGACAGAGATTGGTGTTCAGCAGGATAAACAACCAAAATGCAGACTGTGTTATAAAGGGAAAAAAAATGGCAATTTGGAGGAAATTACAGCAAGACAGAGAGGATGTCCAAAATACAGCAATCAGGCTTATTTTGAGTAGATGGTGAGACTTTGGGGTGAGATGGAAAGCAGCATGTATTCTGCTGGTTTTGCATCCTCTCAGCAAAGCTCACAAATTGTTATATTCTGAATTTACAAAATCTATTTCTAAGGAAAGGTCAACAGCATTTACTCAGAAGCTTCTAGTGTGTCCATGATAGATAATCTATTTAATGTGCTATCAAACCATAGGATACACAGCAGACTAGAAGAGGAAGGAATGACCTGAACCAACATGGATGCAAGCACCCCAAAATCTTTTTACCTGTGTGATTTATTTTGCTCTTGGGCTTATTATGTGGGCACACTGGATCACAAGAAAACTGCTAACTAATTGCCAAAGCAAGAAGGGAAAGATGCTTCTCTCACACTGCCTGCAGCCAGCATTCACAGAAAATTCCACCATAACAGCATTTGTCAGCTGAAGACTTAAGATGAATGTCTCAAGCAGTTTACATGTGCATTCAGCTTAAGTGTATTCACTAAAACTCAGTTCAGTCTGCAGGAGGAAAAAGTCTTAAGGAGGAGAAAGAAGGTTCTCAGCATTCACACTCATCTCTTTTCAGCAATATTATGAACTTTGGTCATTTTTTTCCCCTGAAAAGTTAATGCTGCTGGAAAACTGCACCTGATACCCAGAGATCATTACTCAAGTCTGATAGAAACATGTAAAGAATAGCAGCCAGTTACACTCTTCCTTCAAGGCTCACTTGGTTTCTTCCACAAATCAAGTGGCCCAGAGTCCTACTCTGCACACCTACTGCTCTTTGTTGGGCTTTAAGCAAACTTCAGTAGCATCTCTACTAAGATCTTAGCTTATGTGGAACAGGACAGAATCCTGTTGTGAAACTCACAGCTGCCTCTTTTGACCTTACTGTCACACTTTGAAGCAAACATCAGGGAGTAATTTACCGTCATAGCTGTAAATGAGACATTCCATGTGGCCAGCAGAGTGTGGGTGGTCATTTTGGTCCCCAATATTCACAGTCAGTGTGTTGGTGGAGCTCATTGGTGGGATCCCGCTGTCTGTGATCAGGATGGGCAGGTAAAATGCCTTGTGCACTTCCCTGTCAAAGGTATGCAGTGCAGTGAGCAGTGCACTTCCATTGTGGAAGTCCTGCAAGCTGAAGTTAGTCAGACTATCAAAATCGCCGAGAAGGCGAAAGGAGAAAGGTGCTCCGTTCGCAGCAGTGTCTCGGTCCTTTGCATACAGCAGCGTGGAGGTCTCGTTCATTTGGACAACCTGTGGAGAAGCTGTGTTTTCCCAGACCACTGGGTTATAATGAGCCTCAAACTCTGGCCCATTGTCATTTACATCCTGCAGAGTCACTAAAACAGTGGCACTGCCAGTCAGAGGGGGCTGCCCCATATCAGTGGCAATGACAATGAGTTGGTACTGTGTCACCGTCTCATGATCCAGAAGCCCTGCAACCATCAGCCACCCATCATTAGCCAAAGAGAATTGGCCACCTGGGTCAGACTTGTGTAGCAGGTGGAAAGAAAACCTTCCGTTCAGGCCAGAATCCAAGTCAACAGCAGAAACCTGAACAACTTTGGTGCCAACCGGCACATCTTCCCCCAGTGCAGCCACTTCATAGAACTGGGGGTAGAAGACAGGAGCATGATCATTTGAATCCTCCACATAGATCACGCAGTAAGCAATGCTGAAGAAATTCATGTCCTCTGCTTTCACAGTCAAATTGAATACCCTCTCATGAGGCTTCTCAAAGTCAACCTGTTTTCGCAGCCGGATAAACCCACAGTTGTTGACTTCATCTGTCTCAATGGAAAACTTGTGGTCATTGTCCCCATCAAGGATGCTGAATGTCACCATGGCATTTTCTCCTTCGTCTCTGTCCACAGTAGACACCACTGCCACTTCAGTGTTAATGCTCGCATTCTCAGATACAAAGGCTGTGTAAATCCTTTGCAGGAAGACTGGAGCATGATCATTTACATCAGTCACCAATATAGTGGCAGTGCCTGTCCCAGTGAGCCCTCCTCCATCTCTGGCCTCAACCACTATGAGGTACTTGTCTTCCTTCTCCCGGTCCAGGGACCCAAGCACAGTGCAGATCGTGCCACTGACTGAGTCAATTGAGAACAAGTCCAGATTAATTTCATTTTTGACGTTCTGAATGATACTGTATGTTAGCACAGCATTCATACCAGCCTTCGGGTCATCAAGGTCCACTGCTGTCATTTCCATGACAGGACTGTCAGCTGGTGCATCCTCAGGGACGTGGCCCGTGAAACAGCCATCCAACACACAGAGGAAAAGGGGTGCGTTGTCGTTCACATCCCTCACTTCTATGATCACATCTGCAAAACCAGTCAGTCCTTCTCCACTCTCATCTGTTGCAAGAACAAGAAAGCGCCACGTTGATCTCTTCTCACGGTCTAACCTTTTATTTGCGCTGATCTCACCTGTGTTCTCATTGATGCTGAATTCACTACTGGCCCCCTGCCCATGCAGGGAATAGTTAATGGCATTTTGATCTGCTGCTTGGTCGGGGTCTGTTGCGGAAACCTGGAACAAGCCACAGCAGGGTAGTGTTTATGTAAAAGAAAAGAGGAAATCACTGTTCTCTTATTGATGGCAGCTGGTATTGTGCTGGCTAAATAAATACCATGCATTTTAACAGCAAGCATCTATTGGTTTGCATCATTCAAGTACTCTTTCAATAAACATCATGCACACCTAGAGAAACAAAAAGATGACATTTAGACAGATTAATATATTCTATTTCCCAGTATATTTTGGAAAGAGGAAATAACTGTAGGAAGAATCAAGTGGAAATAACAGCAGATCTGATGAGCAAATGTTTCTTGTGAAACTCTTTGGATCTGTAATACAAAGACAAGCAGAGGCTGTTTCTCTCTGAGCAAACAGAAGGCTGTGAAAACAGGCTGTACATCCAAGCTTATGAGCAGCACAGGCCAGAGAGAACTCCCAGCTCCTGATTTGCATCCAGGGATTGTTTGTGACACTGCTAGTTGGGTCAGCCAGGAATTGCTCTAACAGCAAAACAATGAAAATGATTGGAGTCAAAACCCAATCCCTGGTAATGTTTATTTGGTAGTATGCATTACATGCAGGAGGTACACGTGCCAATCATGCTATGCTTATACAGTCACTCAAAATACGCCAACTCTGCTTTGTAAAGGAAAGCCATCATATTTTTCAGCATTTAGAATCACAGAATTTTAGAACTAGGTTGGAACAGATCCTTAAAATCATCAAATACAACTGTTATTTATCTTGATCAAGACAGCAAGTCCACCACGCAAATTCTTTATTCTGTTCTTTACAGAAAGTTGCTAGCTAAGTCCTAATATCAGGTAGGCTTCACCTACCCTAAGGAAACTATCTTTTTGGGTTTGTATGAATGGATGGGATTGAGCTGAACACAAAGTCAGGTTTTGCCCTGCTTTGTGCAAACTGCTTCACCTTTAGGACAAGTACAGGCAGATCTGTGAGCTCCTCCAAGACACCACCCTGGTACTCATTCTGAGTGAAGACTGGTGCTTCGTCATTCTTATTGACAACATTGATGATGATAAGAGTGTGGTTTTCCCATTTTCCATCAGAAGCTACAAGCCTGAGCTCATAATGTTGTTCTTGTTCATAATCCAGAGGCTGAGCAATGAAGACAGTTCCAATCTCAGGTTCCACATCAAAAACTCCTTTCAGATTTCCTGATGTGATCTGATACCTTAGTTTGGCATTTGCACCTACAAGAGAAAGAAACAATTGCTGCCTGTTCACCCTATGAATGCTTAATCCAGCTATGCACAGTGGACACATATCCAAGAGCAACTTTATTTGCCTGGACTGTTATAGTGTGTGTGGGATAAAACAGACACAGCCACAAACAAGATGATATGTGTATGTAATTTGAAGGGTTTGTGTGTGGTAGATTGTGGGTTACATCTGCATTTATATATATTTGCAGACATGGACAAGCGTCTGTTGATTGACAATGAAGGAATTGTATACCTCTAATTTGTTGTTCATTCATTTGCCAATAACAAAAAAGTAACATACTATTAAAATACTAGAAGCTACTTTTACTCAATGTTTCCTAAGCTTCATTTCAAACTCCAGTATTCCTTAAATTTTTTTTAAACCACTGGGTGGTGCTAAAATATAACAGAAGTCCTCTGTTTTGAGCAAGAATTCATCTCAGAAGAACATTCCACCTGTACAACAGCAGCTAGTTGATTATTGCAAAACTTTTAGGAACAACAACAACAACAAATTGTTTAGTTCTTCCTGTTTACTTGTTTGAAAAGGTAAGAAATACCTGACATTGCATTCCAGTATAGAAAATCATTTCCCAAATTGAATAGGCAAACTGCTAGGAGTAGAAAGAACATTCAGCATTTCAAGTTATAGTCAGCTGTGGATGAGAAGACTAGAGCAACCAATATGTATGGTAAGAAAGTGAAAAGGCTGTGCTCAACATTACTGCTTGGAAGAGTTTGACTGCCTTTGCAGCAAGAGTTTGAGCATCACTCTACTCACTTTTGTCAAATTCTCTCAAATGCAGCAACTGGTTTCAAATGACCTTTTAACATCTCCCTTGTGGGCACTAAGAGGCACAGGCACTACAGCACTGCCAGTGGAAGGAATGACCAGCTCCCATCTGCTCCTGGGAACATGTTCCTCTGGTTCTCATTTGGACTCTGTCATCAGCTTGCCTTCTTTTTTTCAATGAGTTTGCTTTCCTTGAGCAAATTTTACTGGCCCAGCTCATGAAAGTAGCAAAAAAGCCACAGCAGAAGCAAAGTCAGGGACTGACTGATGGTATATGCTGTTGGACTGGCTCAGCCCGTCTGTAGGGGCAGTTTCACACCATCATAGCCAATGCCAGTGTGAGCCCAAACAGAAAGTCTGGCTTTCCTTTCCTTCCTGACTTCATTTCTGACCATGTCATCCCAGATTATCCATTGTTTGTCAGATTCTTCCACGAGCATATTTAACTAATTCACCATATTCACTAAATCATCAAAAAGCGCACAGGCCTGGTTTTCTTAAAATGATAGTAAGTAAAATTGACTCCCAGAAAGACCTAGAAAGCACAGGATCTGGCAAAAAGCAAGCACATGCTCAGGAGTGAGTTTCTATGTTACCTATTATGAAGTTACAGCAGCATTGTGATTCCAGGTGATTTCATTCTGTCCCAAACAGCTAGCTTAACCTTTGCAGTGAAAACCCGAGCACCTAATAAAAGAAAATGCTCACATGTGCCCAGAACTTCTCTCCTCACTTTTAAAAATGCTTGAAATCTGTACTCATCTCCTGGATGCAGAGATTTGTTTGCCCATGAAGGAAGTAGCCCTACGCACAGCACAAATTAACACTAGGGACTTGAAAAGATATGCAAGGTCCACTCACCCTCATCTTCATCATCTGCTATTGCTGTCACAACAGGACTTCCAACATCCCTGTCCTCATCTATGCTGACCTCATACACTGACCGAGGAAATGCCGGAGCGTTGTCATTCACATCACTGACAAAAATCCTTACGTAGGCTGTGTCTAAGAAGGAGATGCAAGAGGAACATGCAGACTAGAAATGGCAGAGATGGAATACCTTGTGTTATTCCAGACTGCTCACATACCCCCCAAGTCTATAAAAGTCAAAGAACTCAACCTCTGATATCTTTTAACCAATACAGAATTCCTTACTAGTTTTACCTGTGTTGGGCTGCCCATGAACACCAGGTCTAGCAGATTCTGAAGAGTCCTGAGACTGAACTTCAATCAAGTAAGAGGCTCTTTTCTCTCTGTCAAAAGATACACAGGTGGAAATAATTCCTGTCTCAGGTTCAATGGTGAAGAACTGGTAATCCTCATTAGAATCTTTCAATATTAAGTAGTGAACCTAAAAAGGAAATAGTTAAGAGAAGTTACCATTTTTGATTTTCATTTATATGTCCAAGTATTGTGACCTCCCCTTCCTCAGCAGTCTTCTGGTTCTGTCCGCAAAGTAGCAAGACACTGAGGAAGGACAGATCATGTGAATATGATTTTCTAAGTCTTTTGCTCATTTTTATATAAAAACCCCAGAACTTTCAGACAGAAGAACACCTGAAGAGGTGATATCAAGGCCCATCAAGCCCAGTATCCAACCTCCAACAGGGGCCAGTAGGAGCAGTTAAGAAAGACCATGAGTAACAGGGAACAAAATGTATGGAATGACATCTTCCCTGGTGTCTCCTCATCTTCTAGCAATCCACTGTGGTTTTGATCTCAAAAAAAAAAAAAAAAAAAAAAAGGAGCTAACTGATAATTTGGGTCCTGTTCAAAAGGACTGAATAAATGAAAACTTCCACTGATTAAAGTTATCCACATTTTTGCCTTTAATAAAATTTGCTCTCTGAAAACAAAAACATTTCCATCCCCACCCCCAGGTCATGCCCAAGCACCACCAGGCAGTTCTCCTACAGGTTGCTCTTCAGACATTGCAAAATGACAGTTCCAGAACAGCAGATCTCCACTAGCCAGAGTTTCTTCACGGAAGAGCTAGTAACGTTTTTGGAAACGGCTCAGGAAAATACACAGAAAATGAGCAATTTCTTTCAGAATTCTGCTTTTTCCTAGGGTTGGGTCATTATGACAATAATGGTCAAATGTTGGTTTGACCAACCATTTGACCAATGATGATGAAATAAAATGCTTTTTAATTGGCCATATTTAAATGGCAGTGAATAACTGACAACAATCACTGACAATCAATTAAAAAATGAGCTGAAGAGGCAAGAGTTTGGAAACATGGCCTGCAGCCACATCCACTTCTCTTGTCACAGGAGCAACCCTGCAAATCATACAGCAGTGCTTTATCATGGTTGCTGGATCAGGATTAGATGCTATGATGAAGGATCTGAAGGTAGTGAACAGCATCTTCTCTGCCTGCCTCCCAAATTATGCACATCAGGCACATGCTAGACAAATGCTTGACAAGTGCTGTAAGAAGTGTCGGTGGCTCATTATCCTGTCATCTGCTGGCTACACATTCTCACTAATTACAATACTAAAACTTGACTATCAGGAGGAAAAGAATTGGATGTAAGGTCAAACCTCTCCATGTAGGCCAGAATCCAAGTCCGTGGCTAACACCTGAACCACTGATGTGCCAACATCAGCTCCTTCTGGCACAGACACCTCATAGTTAGAAGACATGAAGAATGGAACATTATCATTGACATCTGCAAAAGGAGGTGATGAAGATCATGATAAGAAAATATTTGAAGACTTTGTTTTACTGTGCTGATTTTTTTCCCCCTGCAGTTGCATTTTACTTGGAGAAAGAGCTCACATTGTTCATAGCAAGAAACAATCCTACTTTGGGTCTTCCCATTCTTGTGGTAGCTGACAGGAGGCATTTTTAAAGACATTGAGCAGATTCTGGGAGATAGTGGCCTCATCTCAGCTAAGACACTAGCTAAGGATTTGGCCAGCAATATTCTTACACGAAGTCCATGAATGCCAGGACCAGGACCAGTCTGTAAAGAGCTGGTTATCTACAGCAGTAGGTAATTTCAGTATTTTAATAAGATTAACATACAATGAAAATTAAAATTGCAGACTCTATAGAGTAGTCAAAGAATGTGTTTCCCGGCCTTTGCAGGGCAGTATAGCCAGTGTTATGTTAGGCTATAGGACCTAATGATTATTTAGGGTGCAATTGCACATTAGCCTCCCCTCATCTAACTACTGGCCAATGTCCAAAGGAAGCATGCTGATCTTTCCACTCCTGTCATCCTGCTCTAAGCCATGGGATCCCCCTTCCCACGAACTGGATCACGTGGCCCTGTGTTGACAGTGCTCATTTGGTTGCTCTGAGTGAGACTGAATTTCTTGAGAGAAAAGGCTAGATGTGACCTGACACACTCTGCAGCTCTGTGATCATCAGATCCAATGGAAGGGATGTGGTGAAATTATGCAGGTGAGGAAAAGGACGGGCTGATCTGATAGTGGCAACCTGCAGTCAGGTCAGATTACACACAGGGCAAAGCCATGTTAAGCTCATATCAGTGCTGGTCTTGCTTGTCTTCCTTGCCTGACCCCTGTGGAGACCCAAACCAAAAAGGCATGCCCAGTATTTTGGAGGGCCAGTTTGTGGCACATTTTCTCCATAAAACTGCTGTGTCGGACAAGATGAGCACAAGGGACACGCAAGAGAACCACGGCAGCACTGACTCAAATCCATTTAAACTGCACTGGAATCACATCCTCCTGCTGAACCCATGGCAAGTTGGTCCATGTTCCTCTTTGTCTGTAAGGTGACTAAACTCAGAAATGCTGCACAGTCCCCTATATCTTTTTGCACTTCTCACAGTTTAACAGCCACATTTGAAGGAAGTAATTTTCCTGTGTCGTGGCATAGTGCCAAGACAGAGGAGCTGTAATGACAGTTCCTTGGCTCCATCTCTCTTTGTCAAGGGCAGACAAAAAATTTAATATCTCATTTAATACCCTAAAGCACACATTTTGTTTTACTACTGCCACGGTATTCCGTTGATTCTAGCATCTATTTGCAGGATGAGTGTCTTAAGTTAATTTTTTTTAAGTTGTCAGTGTGGGCTCCCATAAATCCCAATTTTCTTTCTCTCTTATGTGCATAATTGCCTGTGGAAACTTCTATTCTAAAAGTCTATTTATTTTCCCCTATTTTACAGAAGAGAATATTTCTTGTTGGAGAAATGTTTCAGCAAATTCACTGAGCAAGATAAGAAAAATAAGATGATATAAAAAACTTCCTTTTCTGTGTACTTGTGCATAAATAAAGGACAATTCTGCATATGAAATTTTCTAGTGGTTATTTCTCTAAAAGTTGTTTAACTTGCTTTGTTCTCCCACTAATGTATATGTGTATGTGTAAACACTTTTTTGTACAAAATACTAAGTTACTCAAAAAGGATTTTTACTTGTAAATAAAATGAATTTTCTGACAAATTCTGATACCAATAACTGCACTATAGGAAAAATATTTGAGATAGGATCCATAAACTACAAAGAGGCACTGACCAGGGGGACTTCACTTATTCATATTTTCATCTGAATGTCTACTATCAAAAGTAACTCCACTAATGCCTCAAAAAGCAGGGATTAATATCAGATTTATAGTTTTATGTGGATCTACAGGAGTAGAGCCTTACCAAAAGATGCTACTATAAGGATTAAGTTTTTGAATATTGCACCTATTGTAAGGACCCCCGCAATTTTATTTCTAGAGCTTTCATCTCAGCATGCAATAGAAAATTCTGTTTGTAACAAAAAACCCTAAACAGATATCCAACACAAGCCCAGCCTATCTGTGCTGTTTCAATAGCACAGACTCTTTCCGGTAATACTCATTTCCTTTCAATAGCTTGGGAACAAGTACTAGATTTCTCCTCCTATCAAAAGAAACTCTTTCTAATTAGATTTATAGAACCAGCTGTCTAAACATTCAGACAGCCCATTTTTGCACTACCACATTTCCACATTTGATGGTGGTACTTAGAAATCATCTCAAATAGACCTTTCGGATGACTGCACAACCTTTTACAGTACAGAAATGTACAAAGCCTTCTTAGGTGGCTTGGCATTTCATAGATGTTACCTTAATTCATGACATTATACTAAAAATTACAAGAATATTGTTCTGAATAAGCTGTTCTAATAACAGCAAAGCTTACCTGTTATGTTCACATAAACAGTGGCAAAGGAAGCTAAAGGAGTCATTGCTACATTTTGTGCCCGGACTGTCAGGATGAAAAACTTAGTTGTCTCAAAGTCAAGTGGTTCAGCGACTAGAAGAGAAGCAGATCCATCAGCTCTGTTTGGCTTCAGATAGAAATGAACTGGCATGTTAGTCTCTGGAACTTGACCCTCCTCCAGATTATACGTAACCCTGGGATCACCAAGAGGGGATGTGGCTTTGATGGTCTGAAGAAGAAAAGAGCCACGACATATGTTCATGAAGCACAGGATTGCAAATGTTACATGTTCAGTTTGATGGCAAGAACACACATGCACGTATGTCCTCCAAGAACATACATGCCTATATGACTTGGATAACAGACAGAAGAGAAACAGTTTACAGAGCTGAGTTTCATTTTACAACATTTAGGTTCTATGCAGGTCTTTAATCGACAAGAAATTTACCTGCCTGTAAGTGCGCCAAGCAAGAACTGCACCACTGGCTAAAGGAAATCCCTTTTTTCTCCTCCTTCCAAAGAAAAAGCGATCCAAAAGGAGACCATTTCTCCATTGAGTTGTACATATTACCCATCAAGTTACAGGAAAAGAACCTAAATTGTTTGCAACTGCTTAGATATTACATGCAGGAGGAGGAAGGCAGGAATTATCTGGCAATTTATGGAAGACACTGTCCTTAAAGAGTAAGTCTGTATGGGTTAAAAAGGAAATGATTTGAGTTAAAAAAAGCTTAAAGCAAATTACAGTCATTCTATGCTCTAGTGCTGAATGAGAAAAGCTGCAGGAAAGAGGCAGGCAGGTAGCACAGGCCACTGAGGATGGTGGATGGAGGAGCTGGCCCTCGGTGGGAACACCCAAGGATTTCCCACGTTGGCAGGGCACAGGTTTTGCTTCTGTGGGAGCGCATCCTGGTAGCCATTGGTTTAAGTAAGTCATTGGGAAAACTGCTGCCAGCTGAAATGCCAGCCTATTCTGCAACAGGTGCTCCTCACAAACTCTAGCAGGACACACAGCAGTGAAGGAAGATAAAGGAACTGCGATTGAGTAAGGTTGAAGAGTGGGCAGAACAAAACAGAGGAAGAAGTCGAGATGAAGAGGGAGGGAAGTAATCACATTTTTAACATACCACTATCTTGGTGTCACGAATGGTGTTTTCAGGGATGGTTACCCAGTATCTGTTCTGCTCCCACTGTGGTGGCTGGCTGAGTGCATTAGTGACAGTGACCGTCAGCTCCACTGTGCTGCTCCTGTTGCCGCCATCTGTCGCTACAATATAGCGGCTAATGCGAGTTGTCTACGAAACAAAGAAAACAGAGTATATTTGCAAACCATTTTGTACAAACCAGGGGATTGCAATTAATGGATTTGCAATGGATTTGGGGGGCTGGAGGTTGCTCTGTTCCAAGCAGAGTCTCATATTACCTGGGGCAGTGGGCAGTTCACGTACACCCAACCTGTGCTGGGGTTGATCTGGAAGTATTCCACTTGATGCTCTAACATTGAGTATGTGACAGCAGCATTCACACCCTGGTCACTGTCGTGAGCTGCAACACGGAGGAAACTCATCCCCACTGGAGTGTCTTCGCTAAGGAAGTCTTTGAAAAGACAAAGGTAGTGTCAGCAGTTCTGATCTAGTTTACCAGGTTGTGTGTGTAAAGAAATAACCTTGTAAAACGTCATAGTCCCATTCATGACAGGTTAAATGTTTCTGTAATGAGGCAGGTTACAAAGTATTGTCACCAATAGAGTGTCTGAAGTCCTCTTTTAACTTCCCTGTCCCTCTCCCCAGCCATGCTGGGTTGTTAAGTGAGCTGCTGGTGATGCAGATTTACCGACACTGCTGCTGCCAGCACTTGTGTGTCTCTACAGCAGCACTGCCAAACCCCACAGCTGGTTGCATGCCTGCTGCTTCGGATCACAGCCCAGGCTGCTGTGCCCAGCTGACGATAAAGGCAGGTTGGCATCAAAGGGAATTCTGTGTGAATTGAATTAATCCTGAATATGAGTGGTGGCAGCAGCACTGCCAGTGGGAGGCAGTAGGTAATCACAAAGCATGAAGACTCAGGTCATGCCAAAGAAGCCTCCAACATCCCAGTGTTTTGGAGAAGTCCCCCAGGGCAAGGGCAATGATCATTTTATGCCTGTCTCTTTCTTTAGGTCTCACTCCCTATTCCCAGCAATACAGCTGACACAGAGATCATGTCTTTGTGCCTACAGTTCTAGGCAGACCCTTCCTTCTTTGGACTTGCTTGTATCTAAAAATCTGGTGGCAAAGAGTCACACATTTGAAGTGTTCATTGCACAAAAGAGTAATTAAGTTTGTCTTCCTAAAGCCTGATTCCTGGAAGGGACATCAACAAAGTGATGGGAATTAATGAGCAGTCAGTTCCTACTCCCCTCTGCAAGGCACAACTTTATATGAAGCTATTGCATCCCTGCTGGCCGTCTTTCTTCCACACTCCCATTTTTACACTGCTCTGATCTGACTTCGGTCTTGTTCTTCCCTCCATTCTCAGCCATTCAGTCCCAGTTCCTTCTCCGAGCAGCTATGGGTGCTTGCCTGGTCATGGTTTTGAGACGTTTCCATGTAGTAAGGTTCCATCAGCTCAGTGTATTGAAATGGTCCTGACAGGGTGAAGGCTGATGCAGTTGGGTTTAGACAACCCAGTCAGTCTATTTAATCATGGCTTGTTCAGAAACTGTTTCATATCTTTGATCTCCCTTGTATGTGTCTCCTTTAGCATTTTTGAGGTGGGACAATCAGAGCTGCATACTACTTAAAGTGGAGCGGTCATGTTTTCTCTTTTGGCTTTCTCCCTTAATATCTACAGTCTGTGGCAGTGGAGCAGTAAAACTTTAAACCACAACAACTACTTTCTTCATGGACAACAATTAACTTCCCTTAACCCCTGTGTCATTTAATTGTCCTAGGATTCTTGTCCCTGGTATGTCAGTAACAGCTAAAGCTAATCTCAGAAGAGATTACCAACACTAAAATAGATTCATGAAAATTGAATTAATTGCTAAGAAACAGTGTAAAATACCACTTTTTGTGTGTTTATGCTGTGTTTAACAGTCAAATTCTGTTAAATTGCATTGTAAGAAAAAATACAAAATTACTTGAAAGGGCTGTACTCTCTCATTTCATGTGCTTTGCTTGCTGCTGGCGTAACTAACATTTACTACACCATCCCTACTGCAGGGAGTTAAGCATTTCTTTAATGTCTGTTTTGCAGGCAGATGATAAGATGCATGGCTAAATCAGGGATTTGACCAACATCCTAGTGCTGAGGAATAAAGAACCAGCAGTTTCCAGAATGAACAGAAACCTCTGACTAATGGCATTTGATCTTGTTAGAGAAGGAGCTATTTTTAATTCTGTGACGTACAAGCATTGATTACTTATGTATAGATGTTGGCAAAATGCTATGCATAGTGACCTCATTATCTGCAGTTTTGCTATCTCAAAGTGCTGCCTTTGCTTCAGGACCTTTGCTGGTACCTTGTGTTCATGGAAAAAGAAAGAAAATCTGCCCATTCCTCAGAAGTGCTGAATCAATCATAATTACCAAATGCAATCTCTCAGCTTCACAGCTTTTGAAGTAAAAATACTGGGCAGTTTCACCTGAAGGACATTTGACAGTAGAACAGAAAGGTTCATCTTTGCACTTTGTCTTTATCTCAGTGACTTGTCTGCTCTGCTCAAAAATATTTCTCAGAGATCATTTCTACTTGATTTCTCAGTGCTGCTTTGGCCAGGCTTGCAGAAAACACTGGTAGGAATGTAGAAATGGCTATTCCCAATCTGCACATTTTAACAAATTTGGCACTTGGAGTTAGTCTCTGCAAAATACTCTAAAAGATTTAACACAATTCTCTTTCTGTTCCTCTGCATAACTCTGAAGTGTGGATGTATATTTTGCCTATTTCCTAGCAGGTTACTTCTCCTCCTTGTCAAACATCCAATCTGTTTTTGAACCCCACTAAGATGCTGGCCTCTGTGATGCTGAAGACAACTTACTTGTGAGCCACCTTCATTTTAGTAAGGCATTGGTCACCACTTTGCCCTCCATGACATTTCCATGCAACTCGCAAACATCTACAAAATGGAGTTGTCACATTCATCATCAGTTTTTTGCCATTTTGAGGCAATTATGCAAGGAAGGGCCTGTTCTAGTCCAACAGCTAGAGAGTATGCCCATCATTTGTGGATGACATTAGAGGGTCCGAGTGTAATGAAGTGCAGGATTCTGCTGGAGAAGCATCAAGTCAAATTAAATGAAAGACAAATGAAAAGCATATTGTGTGGGGATGAAAAAGGGAATGTCACCGGGGTAAATGGGAGAGGCTAGCTCAGGAGTACAGTTACAGGCGGCATAAGGGGCTCTCAACCAAAGGCAGCCTAGAAACCAAGGATTTCAGGCTGTTTGACAAGAGATAGATGCCACTTCAGCCTATTCAAGCAGAGGTGCTGTGCTAAAGAGACACAGATGACAACTGCACTTCTAGTCAGGGTTGATGAATTCCCAGCTAGGATGTCATGTTTTGTTTTGGAACATAAAATAAAGATTCAGTGTGGAGAAAAGCTGGGCTGGGAAAAGCTGCAAAGGGAAGGGATCAGATCTGCTTCATCTCTAGGAGTGAAGACAGTCAATGTTTTTGAGAACTGCAATGAATAAAGAGGACTGATCAATTCTGTACATTTGCACTGGTGATGGTTTAAGCAGTGACCGGCTTAGTGGGTAACAGAGGAAGACTGGTCACCTAAAAAACTGACCACTGGTATAAGGAACTACTAACCAGGCTCATGCGGCAGTACTGGGACAGGTAGTTAAGCAACACTCACACTGATAGCGGCTGTTCTCAAACTTGGGATCGTTGTCGTTGATGTCAGCGATGAGGACGGTGATCTGACACACGCCGATCAGCGGCTCCCGTGCCTGGTCAGTAGCAGTAACAGACAGCATATACTCCCTCTGCTTCTCCCGGTCAAAACTCTGCACGGTTCTGATGACTCCTGGGAACACAGACACTCCCTGTTCTGCATGTCACAGCCTCGGGACTGAATTTGCAGAGAGGGATCTGCACACCTCCTGCACAAGAGGAAGCTCTGACCGCACGCAACACAACTGTCAAACTTAATCTACACCAACCCTGCAATGCACATCTTGGACAAGACCAAATTCAATTCTCCCATCTCTCCTCTCCTCATATGTCACCTGCTGCCAGCAGTCAACAGCTTTCTTTCCTGCTGCCCTGATAAGGAGCTTCAGTATGAGCACCTTGTGATCTCATGGCTCTTGGAACACAGAAGGGCTTTCTCTTTCTCATCAAAAGGTCTCTCTTAGGTTTATTCCAATGACAGTCAAGTAACTGAATCAGCTCATTACTACTTTGAGGAAGAGTTGCACCACAGAAGGTACAAGTGATGTGGCCAAAGTCATCTCTACTACAGGAGTTGGAGGCTGTCTCATTAAACGAATTAAAATTGGGCAGCTCCATCAATCACATAGCTCCATGGATAAATCAAACCATTTTCTCCAAATTTTCCACTTTTTCTCCCTACTAATCAAGTCTCTCCTTGTCTCTACTATTTTCTTCTGGTTAACAGACTTCAAACTGGCCTTCTTGAGATCACTTCCAGACTTACATGTCTACTATGCTCAGGTCCAGAGGTCTGTAGCTCTATTGTAGGCCCTTTCAGTGTCCTTTACACTCCTGGACATGCCAGTACCAAATTTTACTGTTTTAACTGTAGAAACTTCAAAAAAATTTATGACTTTGTCATTTGAAATACATCATACATCAAGACATCATTGCCGTGTTTTGGTACGAGGGTTTTGCCTGCACTGCACTGGATCTCCTATTTGTGTGTGAGATGAGAAATAAACTGTGGCCATATGGAAGGGAAGAACAAACTCAGGCTGTTTAAATCACGCTTTCTGCTCCGCACTTTTATAGCTACACTTGATCCAATAGGAAGGTAAGTGACAGGTTTTTATCTGCTTATTGAACTGGGGTTTGTTTCCCTACTTAATTTGTATTTGGAGCCCCCAACATAAGAAGGAAGTGGACCTGTTGGAATGAGTCCAGAAGAGGGACATGAAGATGATCAGAGGGCTGGAGTATCTCTCCTATGAGAACAGACTGAGTTGTGATTTTTCAGCCTGGGGAAGAGAAGGTTCCATGGAGACCTTATAGCAGCCTTCCTAAAGGGAACCTACATGAGAGCTGGAGAGGTTCTGTGGGCATGTAGTGATAGGACAAGGGGTAATGGCTTTCAACTGAGGGAGATTAGGATGAAATTCTTTACTGTGAGAATGGTGAGGCACTGGCACAGTTTGCCCAGAGATGCTGTAGGTGCCCCACCCCTGGAAGTGTTCCAGGCCAGGTTGGATGGTGCTTTGAGCAATCTGGTCTAGTGGAAGGTGTCCTTGCCCATGGCGGGGGCATTGGAACTAGATGATCTTTCAGATCTCTTCCAAGCCAAACCATTCTATGCTTCTAATGATTTGAATCATTACAACCTTAATTTAATCTAATCTATGTGCATGGCTAACCTTATACTCTGAACATTTTCAAGGGTTTATCCTATAAACTGTTACAGCTAAGCCTGCAGTTACACTGCTAAAGCATGAGCCCACATGAACACACTCATACAGTGGCATTTTCATTACAAAAAAATGTCATTTTCATTTTATCTCAGCAACCCGAAGCTACTGACCTGTGTCTGGGTCAATGCTGAAGCCTAGGGAAGCTCCGTCTCGGTGCATTAGCCCATACTTCACCTCTCCATTGACGCCAAGGTCTGCATCATAGGCTTCTACCTGTAGCACGTATGTGCCTGGAGGCTGATTCTCCAAAACCCAGGTGCTGTCACTGTAGTAAGCGCACTAAAAATACACCCAAACATCTGACCCTAAATATTACACAGAGCCACATGAAATTGCTGCACAGTGTCAATGTTTTTTTTCCAGCAGGCCTGAGGAAAACTCAGAAGAAAATCACTATTATTACTTATACTTACAAAAAAATAAATCTGTAAGGGAGAGGAAGGAACAAAGGAGAATGGAGACTTTACGTTTTCTGTATGAAGAAAGCTGACTGCTGTTCACTTACAAGTTCATTCTGCTCTGCACACACAGTCCCTTCAGCCAGCCAGAAATTACCAGTAGCTAAGGAGAGTCTAGAACTCCAGTTACGGATGGGAAAAGAGTATCTGTAGAAAAACATCTTACCTCTCTGAAGACAGGCTTGTTGTTATTAATGTCATTAACTCCTACAATAACCTCAGCAAAACTGCTAAGAGGGGTGGGTCCCCCTGAGGCATTGTCATCTATCGCAGTGATGTTCAGGGTGTATTGTGGCCCTTTCAGGTTGGGTGGTGGGTTTCTGCGGAGCTTAATGATACCTAAATATGGAAGCATAAAGTGTCATTTTAATTTAGGGAGTAAACAAACAAAATCAAGCAAGCATCACATTTCTCTGCCACTGTGTTGTTGGTTCAGTTTTATTTTAGTTGCAAAGCATAGGAATCTGTCATCCTAGTCTGCACAGCCTTGGGCCAGGATTCTAGGTTCTGGTTGATAGTTGTATAACAACCATCATATCAAAGAACTAATCCTCACTGATACGAAGCATTCCCAATTGCAGATTATACGAATATGGTGCTTTCTTACGATTTTTGACATACAGGAGAAGCAGTCAACAGAGATTAGATGGTAAATAACTGTGTTCCAAAACCTCTTTCCTTACCTTTCTGGCTATCCAGTTCAAAGTTGCCCTCCTCATTGCCTCCTGTAATCAGATACAGCAGCCCATCTCCATCAGGGTCCTCTGCCCGAACAGTAGCCACCAAGGTGCTGGGACCAGCATCTTCCGAAAGGAAGGTTCTGTAACTGATGGACATACAGGAGCAATGGCAGCATGTACAGTATCAGATGAACCATTGCCATGGTAACCATTAGACAAAATTATAAATTCATTATTAATGGGGTTTTTTCCACGCTTTGGACGTGCATTCATGAAATCTTTAATTGGCTTAAGATGCAACTTTGGTCTTCTTTGTTCAGCATGGGGTACTTACTTTAGTAAGTAAGTACTAATCCTGCACTTTTAGTATACATAAAAAGTGCAATCCTGCACTTTTAGTATACATAAATTCCAAAGATCTTTTGGAAGATATCAATATGCACCATACTACACTGTACTGCAAATCAGGATCACATACCTCCTAAAGCTGAGAAAAAGGACATCTGTCATGATGTGTTTCTTATGTCCCTATATATTAATGGAAAGCATCAGATACTACAGAGATGAATGTAAATTGATGTTTTCTAATTAAATATATGTATATTTTGTATTTAAAATACGTCCATACTTGAAAGCTGTGCAAAGAATAGAAATTGTATTGATTATCGACAGGAAAGAAAGAGGCATCTTAAACAAGCAAGGCCTCATGAAATTAGCTTACAATACAATCTGTTGATGGTAAAATTAAGGTTTAGTGTTTGCTAACCACCATTGTTATCTGTCATCTATTTATACATGGATAATCATTTAGAGATCTAGAAGTCAACTTCATCAAAATCATTCCCTGCATAATCAGGTCTCTGATTTATTCTGTTCTCCCACTGTAAGTATAAAGTGAATATACTGGTATCACAACTGGTGTATTTTTTTTCAATACAATCTGGAAATGAAAGTCCAACTACTAAAGCCTTTCTATATAGAAATTACCCTTCAATTTCAGTGGTACTTATAGTTGCACAAAACAACAAGTGATCGTTCAGCCAGGTATTATTAAGGTTGCACATATGAACAGCATCTTTTAAACCTAAAGCAGGAGTTCACGAAGCCTTACACAGGTTGGGAGAAGACGGGAGCCTCATCATTCACGTTGGCCATTCGAATCCGCACAGACGCTGTCCCTGTCCGAGGAGGGTGTCCTTTATCAACAGCTATCACCACAAACTCATACATATGGTTTGCTCGCTCAAAGTTCAGCCTCTGGTTAGAATTGATGACCCCGTGATGCGTGATGGAAAAATCAGTGCTCTGGATGAAGTAAGTGATGTCAGAGTTGGAGCCAGAGTCGCAGTCTGTTGCAAGTACTAAAGAGAACACATTTAACAGACTAGTCATACTGTAAAAGAGGTTTGGTTATGCTATTTCCTATAAAGTCAACTCTTTGTTTTTGAGAACAGGCATCACCTAAATCTGTTTCATCCGTAAAAATCTCTTTTTAATGATTAGAGTCTGGGAGCTTAGCAGGAGGCTGGGAGTAAAAAATCAAAACAATTCTTCCATCCCCTTCGACACAGTCTGAGTGATCACAGCCAGGTGAGTTTGCAAAAGAGCTGTGATCCCAATACTGCACAACATGTTTTGTACAAACAGCAGTCAACACTGGTAATTACCACACAATCAATATGCACGTTGGTTGAATATTATCAGTCATAAACTGTGTAGTCACTCTCTCTGGGGATGCCGTTCAAATTTAATTAACTTCCAGCTATGTTACAGATAAAGTACTTTTTAATTACCTGGTGCTTCAAGGTACAAAGAGTGATTAAACATTCCTCCCCAGTAAGTGTTTATTCGGTATGTTGGGTGTCCCATCTGCTCAGAAGCAGCAAATCAGCACAACAAAGAGCTAGGGCTCACAGCATGGCATCAAATGTGATTTTTAAGAGTGGGAGCTCACCTCTCCAATTACCCTGCACTTTTTCTAGCCAAACAGGAGGCTTCACATCATACCCACACTGGTATTAAACAAACTCCTTATTCTACCAGTAGGATGCAGCCACTACAGTAGCATACAGACTTCTGGAAGCAGACCAGTGACTGCAGTGCGTGGACACCCTGGCAGGGAGCTGCAGCATCATCCACAGATGAAACAACAACCTGCCTCTATCAGAATATTAACTCAAAATAGGAAATGGGGAGAGAAAGATTTCAAAAGTACACAAATACTGTTCTACTTATTTGCAAAAAACCTCAGCTACATCTGCCTGTGGAAAGTTACTCATCTTTGTGTACAAGGACATATAGGGGGGTTGTAACACTTTGTTTAAAATCTCTCCAAATCCTGCTGCGTAAATGTTTGTGTGTGTTACAGATTACAAAATCAGGAGCTTTAGAGTTGATCACTCTCTTGCTGTACTGAAAGACAAAATATATTAAAAACTCAAGAAAGTTTGAAATTACTGTGACTTAAATCTGGTTAAGTATTGTTTTTAGAAAGACATATTTGAGTTGAAAAGTTCTGATTTAGTCTACAGTCATTAGTGAGCCATTGTAACCATTCACAAAAACATATTTTATGTGCTTAACTATCATATTTCCTTTCACCCAGATGTTTTCTGGCAAATAGGGAATGTGATACTTACTTGTACATGACAGGAACAAGCCTCGGAATTCTATTCCCATTCTATTTAATTCCATCCTGCAAACTGATGTGCATTGCAAAGATATTTCGAGGATCATATAGCAGCCACAAGCAGGTCTGTGCTGGCTTTGCCTGTGTTCTGAGCTAGCTTAGTGCAATCTAGCTCCAGCTCAAAGCCTCATGTGTTAGTACAAAGTTGCCAGCTCCAACTCTAAGCCTTGTTCTGCTGACATAGTGATGAGGCTGAGGGAGTACACTAATCCCTGCTGAGAACACCCCTACGTGCTTTTCTCATCATAGCATGTTTGCATCCAGAAATCTTAAAGCACACTCAGTGAGCACAAACCTGCCCACAATGACTAAGTAGATGGATTGACTCAGCATAGCATCTGCACTACAAACATGACACAAGACAGACTTCGAGTGTGCTAAAATAAAAATTGTTGACAATTAAAACCTACATTTACATTACTAACAGTTTTAACAAATGCCACATATCACACTACCTTCTTCACTGCCATCAACAGCAACTCACACATGCCCAGAATGGCAAAGGCTGTCTCACATTTGTATTTATTTTTGTTTGTGGGACATTCTGAGGTTGCAAAATCCCACCCCTTAAGGAACTACATCCAAGGTAAGAGCTGTTTGATTTTTTCTTCCCCCTGAGATAATACTTTTTTTGGCAGTCAGAGTTAGTGGCACAGATCTCATCCAGCACAGGGTACAGGTGACTGCCCATACAACTTCCTTGCAGTCACTAACAACCCTGCCCAGCCCTTCAACAGCAAGTGAATGTTCATACACTCATTTCCACTGACTGTCACTATACTTCCACCTCACATTTTCTTTTCTAAGATGGCTCTTTCTCTTGAAAACTTGCACATGTGGCAAGACAACAAAATGGGATGCAAATGCACAGCTTTGCCATTCTGCTTGCTTTGGACGTCGTGCACACATTTTCTCCCTGCAACTAAGAGCATTTTGATCAGCTTTAAAAGTTTCCTGAAGAGAAGAGCATTCATCTCTTTAAGGAAAATCACATGCTTAGGAATTTCAGGAGTTGATCATCCTGATCAACTTCTTGTTTCCCAAGAGCCATTAAACCAAAAAATGAAGTACAAGAAGCTCTGAACTCTCTTGGTAAGCATTAGAGAAAGCAGACCCTGCAGCCCCCTTATACAAGGAAGCTTAGTTTCTTATCACCACTGCAACCTGCAGAGTTAAGCTCCAAATTTAGGAAATTTACATTACTGGCTTCAGAAGACATGTTAGACAAGTAAATTTTTGCTAAGTCTTGCCTTGACACATATCCATTTTCACACAGTTCATAACCCTCAAGGTCTCAGCCTGTCTTCCCATTACTACCCCAGTACCTGCCCCTCCTTTCAGTTTGAACGCTGACAGTGAACCTGTAAGTGTTCTCCCTGTTTCAGGCAGAATACAGCTATGGCATGTATCACAACACGTCAGACTACATCAGATCTTTAGACATCTTGAAGGCATTTAACTGACACCAGTAAAACAGGCTGGAGAATGGGCTTTTGTTCCCTGCCTGCTGGTCTCTCAGGACTGACACAAGAGATGCAACATCACCCAAGTTCACTCTTTATTTGTGCAACCATGGTATTTCCTTGAAGATTTTTTTGGAACTTGGAGCTAAAAATTATTTCCAACAGCTCTGATCTTTCAGCAGGATATTATTCTAGCCTCTAAAGCATCATCTGCGCACTCAGGTTTTATGTGGAAGTGTCACTCAGCTGTGTTAAACACAGCAAATGTGGGATGATGACTGTTAAGCCACAATCATAAATAAAAGTTCACAGACTTTCCAAAGTTTTCTCTTTTAACACTTTGCAAGTCAGTTATACAGCATTAATACCTATTTGATGAAACTATCTGCCTATCTGAAAAAAAAAAACTCTTTTCCTCAACACTTTTTTTCTTAACTAGTTGCAGCTGTGTCTGGGACACAAAAAGATTACCAAGATTAGTTGAAGACAGCTACAACATTTAAAGGAAACAAGCTTTGGTAATCCACTAAGTCACTGCCTATCAGCTGCTTTATTGTGTCTTGGGTACCACAAGAATCTTCCTTGGGCACAGCACAGTGATCCTCACATGAAGACACTCACAACTCTACTTCCAGGATATCTAAAAGCCATCTATTACCTCCAGGAAAGCTGCCATCCACGTCTTACGAAGGCAGTGAGCACTTCCTTGTGGCAAGAACATGAAAATGGAACAAACTAGCAGGTCTGTGGCAAGACTGAAATGAAAGGCAATGGAATGGTCCTCACCTTGCAGTAGAGATGTGCCAACAGGAATGGTTTCGGGAACATTGTCTCTGCTGTAAATGGAGCGCTGGAATTCAGGAGAACAGTCATTTTCGTCGGTGATATGGACCATGACCTGAGACAAAAGGACATGCTGAGAGGAGATTTTAGCTTCTACACTTCAGAAAATGGGCACCTTGTTCTAGACACTGCCATGGCAGTCAGTGCTTTTGGTCTCCCATCCTTACACCTCCAATACTATTTTTCTTACACTACTCCTGTATCACAAAGAATTATTTTCTTCTCCAGTTCCAAGCAGACGGGAGGCAAAGCCAAAAAGAAATGACAAAAGGTATTTGCAGAGCGTAGATCTGAACCTAAGTCAGACTCCAGCTTTCTTCCTGTTCTGTAAAGTCCCCTTCCTCCCCAACATCCTCACAAGTGTCCTAGGCTATCCACCAGTGTAACTGGTTCCACTAGTAAACTAATAAAGATTGCAGGGACAGTGGGTAGGATGTGAAGTGATTCATGTACCTCAGTCACACTGCTGAGAGTGCTCTCAACTTCCATGGCTTTCAGTAAGAGATGATAGAGATGGTGTTCACTTTCGTAGTCCACAGGGTGGGTCAGGCTGAGCTCTCCGCTCTCTTGCCTCACCCTGAAGAGCCCAGAGGGATTTGTCAGCAGAGTGTACGAAAGAGGCTGGCTCTGGAAAGAAACAGCCTCAACAACTGCTACTCTGTAAAGAATGAAAGAACAACTCTTTGCTTCCAAACAACAACAATAGCTGTCTCCTGAGCACCTAGAGGAGGAAGATGATGAGGAGGAAAGGTGTCTTGCTCCCTCTCTGTTGATGTTTGCCTCAGCTTGCATTCAGACTAGAAATCCCTATGCTACAGAGAGTTGACCTACCGTCTCTTCTCTCACCAAACTTATCCGCTGACATAGCAGGGCTGGGATAACAGCCCATTTTAACCCCCACTAACATTAAAACATCTTTTTCTTTCCTATTGTACCC